>NC_045163.1:25299848-25322348 GCF_900700415.2 Clupea harengus | reverse complement strand
ACAATAATGCCGTTAAGAAGACCCCATCATTATGCCGCCTTCTCTTGTTTCTGCTGAACCAAACAGAGGCGGCATAATGCCTTCACAGTGTGTGCCTTTACACAGCATGCCGCTTGATCCGGAACCAGAGGCGTCTGGCTTGACCAATAATTTGAGACCAGAAAGACTCGGAACTCGGATATTTCCAACTCGGAAAATTGCACTAGAATGGTACTTGAAGTCCTAGCTCCGACTCAGAAACTCAGAGGAAAAACACATCCCTGGCTTCAGTGAGGTGTAATCAATTTATCATTAATAATCATTGAATCAATCTGACATTGTTATCGATACACAACAGAGACCTTGACTATATCGAAGGTTAAAAACCTTTTTAAATGCTTGGGAAGAGGCAGTGTGTCAAAATGAACAAGAAAAAAGTTGTACATTATAGAAATGTTCAGACTCAGCGAAGGTCTAGTGTTTATCATGTGCAACATATTTATGCTCGTCAGGTCAGACTTGTGTGTTCTGACAACACAGTAGTCGTGCTTCATTTTGGGTAGCCGATCGCCTGCGCCACAGTCCTGCGTGCCATGCTGGCGGTCCCTTTTTACACAGATGTGGTTCCGGCTCTGTGACTACCTCCACTGCCAGCTCAGTGGCCAAAACACAATGACCCCCCAGTTCGCCTCTGTACCTTTGACACAGAATGGCCAAGCGGAGTGAAGCACAATATTCCTGCCTTGAAAACATTGTGCAAAAGCACCTCTGTCTCTCTCTCCCTCCCTCCCTCCCTCTCTGTCTCTCTATCTCTCCTCCTCTGTCTCTCTCTCCCTCCCCCTCTGTCTCTCTATCTCTCCTCCTCTGTCTCTTTCTCCCTCCCCCTCTGTCTCTCCTCCACCCACTCACTCCACCCTTGTGATCATGTGACCACATCTCCGGAAGCTGCTTCCTGTTCATTCAAACCTCACAGCTTTGCATAAGCAAATGAGGCTGCCGCTCGCTCACACACTCGCTGGGTGAAAGAGGAAGACGAGGAGAGGAGACAGATCAAGTCAGCCAGAGTACGAGACAGAGAGAGAGAGAGAGAGAGAGAGACAGAGAGAGAGAGAGAGAGAGAGAGAGGGCAAAGAATGACAGGAAGACAGGATGAGGTCGGGTTCTGTGATTCTTCATCGGCGGGGTTAGAGGGAGGATTATCCCCAGTCCTAGCCGGCATCCGCCATCCGCCCGTGGTGTTGATGGGGGCGGAGGGGATTGAGGACACTGGGGGTGTGTGTGTGGGGGGGGGCCAAAGAGCGCCGGCACGTGGCAGGCAGAAAGGTCCTGAGCACGGGGATTAGGGAGCGGATGCAGGGGGGGGGGGGGGATCATATCTAGGGCCCGGTGCAGGAGCCACCCCCCTGGGGCAGGAGCACACAGGAGCCACCCCCCTGGGGGCAGGGGCACAATGGGGCTGTCCTTTACCCTCCAAGCCGCACAAGTCACAATGTCTCCGCTAAAGAGCCTTCCTTTGGGCTCCCTATTCAACACGTGGCCTCTTGTTGAGAATGAACTATTATGATGTTCCGAATGTGAAGGGAGTGATAGTGATGAAAGCTTTCTTTGGCTCCGCATGGACCGATGTCATTTAGTCATTTAAGAGTGTGGGTGTGTGTCAGTGTGTGTGTGTGTGTGTGTGTGTGTGTGTGTGTGTGTGTGTGTGTGTGTGTGTGTGTGTGTGTGTGTGTGTGTGTGTGTGTGTGTGTGTGTGGGCGGCCCGCCGGTCAGAGCTGTGTGTCCATGATGCTCTGGCACATGTCCTTGCTGACCATCAATTGCACATCCAGCACATCTGGTTCTGAACTGACATGGGTGCTGCCTCTCTCTGCATGACATGAGGGCCGTGTAGTCTTAAGGCCGAAATATACTTCCACGACTCCGCTACGGCATGGTCACGCAGTTGCCTCGACAGACTGGTTTTCATTTATGGTTCTCCGGCGGTTGTGGGTGTTGTAAAGCATTGATAATGATGTATTGACGGATAGTCGGATAGTTACAAAATTTGGGAGGTGCACGTCAGGCCACGGAGAGGTGCTTTGCAAACGTCGGAGAGGAGAGGCTCTCAGTGCCTCCGTGTGCCCGTAAACGGACGGCCATAAATTGTGCTTTATTTACAGCTGGGAGAGAGTCTGCATGAGAACACAGGAGCGAGGACCGTGGAGTCCTATTTGCAGCTGGGAAAGAGTCTGTGGTCTTACTGGCCGTGCTGTGTTCTTTTGTTGCCCTTGAAGAGAAATACTATTTAAAGAATCACACAGATCTAGGGTTCAGTGGGGATTCAGATGGGAACATTCTCCAGTGTTCATCAGTTTCCATGGTTACCTCAGAATTGTGTTTACTCTCTAAACGGTTGACTTTGCCACACTGACTTATAGAGTGATTTTGAGAAATCATAAATAAGGTATGTTTTTAACAAGAACCGTTAGAAACATGAATTGGTTAACCATTCGTGTTCCGTGTGTGTTTATGTGTGTGTGTGTGTGTCAGCTTGAAGTCATTATGAGAAGCCCATAACAATGACAATTAGGATGTGTGTAATACACTTGGTGTGTAGAGAATTATATATTTTTTTGCTTTGTTATTGCTTACATATTCAATATAAAATAAATTCACTGCATTTCTTTTAGAACAGTTTGGAAGTGGGTGATGACTCAGAAGTCCAACCTATACCCTTGGGCATTGGGGCTATGGGCATTAACTTTATTTACATTAACTTTACTTAAATTCATTTTATTTACATAGCTTGTTCTACATCCACAGCTCATCAATCCAAACGTTGACAGCTCGCCAAAGTTGGGCACCATTCCAAAAGGCAAATTTGTCCTTGTGCTATTTTCTCCCCACTCCCACAGGAGCAATAAACAGCCATTTTGAGGCCTGAATTGCTTCCTGACCAGGAGGAGACCACAGACACCGGCACCTCCTCCTGCTCCGAGTCTGACCCCGGCCACCTCCCCCACCTCCCCCACCCCTCTGCCCTTTCGTTTTAATGGCCGCTGGAACATTGCCGGGCTGTCATCACCCTGGTGTTGCTCAGGAAGCCATGACTTAGTGAGGATTGCCATGTGGGCTGCTCTGGAAGCCCTTGAGGTCATGTGACGAGGGCCAGTCGCTCAGAGGAGTTCAGCTGAAATACATGCAGGGGTCTTCGAAGGGGTTATCCTACACGGATGTCCGCACAGAGCCTGGCGTTCACTCTCTGAGAACAAAATGTCCCCGCCACCCTGACCCTAGCGGACCCTTGCGGACGCGCAGAGTATAACATTGGCCTAAGGTGGTGCTCTGACAGCCAAGGTGTGTGTGTGTGTGTGTGTGTGTGTGGACGGTCGAGGAAAGAAAAGCGGCCTGTGGGAATGTTGTTGCGCTTGCGCCTTGACGACAGCGTCTTTGGTGAAGTATTACAGTAGGTAATGGTGTTTCTTTGGTGAAGTATTACGGTAGGTAATGGTGTTTCTTTGGTGAAGTATTACGGTAGGTAATGGTGTTTCTTTGGTGAAGTATTACGGTAGGTAATGGTGTTTCTTTGGTGAAGTATTACGGTAGGTAATGGTGTTTCTGTATCTGGTTGCACAAACCCTGATTAGCTTTAATCTGTTTAGTAAACCCATTTAGAGCTGCCAGCCAGGCACAAATGACCAAAGTATGTCACCCCATTCATGAAGGCAGCTGCCATGGGAGAGGAGAGAGGCTGTGAGTAAGAACGCTTCCCAAGACAGAAAAGTCTGCAGAGAAGAACTGTAAAATATAACATAAAACAACATATGGGCCACAGACTGTAAACTAATCTGAATTTCAAAGTGAACAAATGAACGGCTTAATGGGCCCACGTGTTTTAAAAATCTTCTCTGAATAATTCAACTCTAATGTTTCAAGACATGTCTTTTCAACAAATTGAACCAGTGTCACGTGAATACGTTGTGGAGAGATATTTGGTATAATGTGTTCCTTATGATGTAACAAACAGGGGCCTAAGCGAGAGAAAGTGAGTCAGGAAATGACATTAACATCCGACGACATCAAAGCAAACAGTGGCACACAGGGATATCTGTAGCTCGAGTTGACCTACTTTGACCTCCTGTCAGCATCTACTTAGCAGCACTGACAGAGGTTCCATCTGTATTTCTTTGCTACCGTGATGCATGCATAGTTTTCTTCTCTTGCTGGTTGTTTGAAGTGATAAAGTTTGATTTCTCGCTTGGCAACAGTGGGTCCTTGTGCCATGTGGATGTCTTTCTAGTGAGTATTTCTTCCACGGTGGAGAAGTGAAGTTGTAAAACTCACTTGAAGGTGCATGAAAAATGGCCACACATTACTATCGACGATCCATCTGCGTTAACCTAAAACAATTGATCTATAGCTCTTAGATAGCCTTCCGCCCCACCGGTTGTAGCTTCTGATATTGATCGGCGTTGCTGTCTGGAGCCCATGGCGGCAGGGTTGTTGGTGGGTTTTTTTTTGGCCCACATTTTGGATCATTAAACGTGGACGTGATGAATGTGATTAAACGGCTCTGATGACGGATGACGCTGAATTACCAGTGTGTGTTCGATCAAACATCCATTTGCTCATAGCCCCAAGATGGCTTAAAATAGCCCAAGGTCGTGCAACAGACCAATGAAAGCCCCCTCCACAGACTCACATTTACAACCCGGCTGTCAACAGGTTTCAGGCGCAATAAAGGAACTTCAGCTGAGAGGGTGACCTCTCTTTGCCCCTTGACCAAGAGGTGGGGTAATAAATTGGCAAAACAGTTTGCTTAGCTGTGGCGTAATGGCACTCTGGGGCTATATGGAGGCCACAGCATACTACTTCAGAATGCAGCATTCACTCATTACATTGTGTTTTACACTTCACCTACAAATGATCTAAATCATCTGCCATGTCTTCAAAAAGAATATATCTGCCAAGACTGGGTCACATATACTTAACTTATCGGTTAGAAATGTGCAAAGGAGTTATGTCTGTAATATCCAGTGCACAAGGCCCAGTGAAGTAGGTTTGCCTGAGCAGAATGCAGTAAAGTCTTTTTTTGTTTTGTTTTTGTATTGGTTTAAGTTGGGATTAAAATATTTCATACATTTTTATTAAGCATATATGCCATAACATATCCTAAACATGCCATTACCCCCCCCCACCCCCCTACTCACATGAGATATATTCATATAACAAATCATATCAACAAAGCACACTGATGTCAACAGGTCTCACATTGAAATGAGTTCTTTTTCATTATAATGTCCTTCACTTTGGAGATGCCATTGTTGGACTCTTTCCGGGTAATTTCTCTGAACAGCATTTTTCATTTCGTGTGACAAAGGGCCGAGCTCCTGCCTCATGATTTCCTGTTACTGCTACTACAGAACTCAGGTGGGCTCTCCCACAATGCATTGTATCGGCAGCATGGGCAAGGTCACGTTACTCGCTGTCTTACTTTCATGTTCTTCCTCTCCCTATCACATGGCGAGACTAATGAAAGTCAATGACAATAGAGGTATTCTTCAAGCACTTCCTGCTTCACTCTCTCTCTCTTCCCCCAACCCCCCCCCCCCCCCCCCTAGCTGTTCGCTTCAGAGAGCAAGACAAAGGCCAGACACAGGAAGCTCTCCCCTGTCAGTGAAAATGGGCAGAGAGGAAGCAGCCTTTAAAGTGTGCTCTTCTTGCCACCTGGTCTCTCTTCCCCCTCACATCTCTCTCTACTCCCCTCCCTCCCTCCCTCCCTCCCTTCTCTCTCTCTCTCTCTCTTCCCCCTCACATCTCTCACTTGTGCCTGGCGGCTGGCTGCAACAAAGGTGAGAGCCGGGCGAGGAGGCAGAGCCCCGTCGCTAATGTGACAGGCACACTTTAAAGTGATTGGATTACTCCACTGTGCTTTAATTGCGGCTGAGGTCAACTCATCAGGACCAGAGGGTCCACTGATGTCCGGGAGGAAAAGGCCCATCTGCCCACCAGGCCCTACAGGCGGGGGTGGGGTGGGGTGGGGTGGGGTGGGGCAGGGGGATTAGGAGAGGATTAGGGTGGGTTGCTCTGCACATGGGCGTAGTTTCCTGTTTAGCTGCTCAGGATGTCACCCAGCCACTTTATTGGGAGATGGAGCTTTGTCTTCGCCTTTAGTGCCTCACGTTCTGAACACAGTGGGCTGATGCTGCCGACCCCCAAACACACACAGCACTGTTCCCATCATAAGGTCCTACCTGCCCGGATATAATGAAGCGTACCAAAGTGGATTGTTTTACATACACGTAATAAAGAATGGGATACCCTGGGTGCTTAACCCTCAAAAATGACTGTTTTGAAATGTCGGTCTTTACTCTTTATCTTTTCTTTCATCTTAAACTCACAAGGACTCATCACATCCCTCACCCTACCAACTTGAATGGAGGAAAGAGATTATAGTCATATAGTCAAAGAGTCATCATTTTTTCTTCTTCAAATAATGACATTCATTGTGTCACTGGACTTTTTGAGTTCCATGAGTGAAAATAAATAAATAAATGGTTATGAAGTTATGAGGTGTGAGATGAGTCAGATCTAACGCGGTTCACATGGGTGCTCACGTGAATAGGTGTGCTTTTTCACACCTGTCACCTTTGACCAAAGACACAATAAGTGTCATTATATTTACAACATTTTATGATGTATTAGATTAGATTAGATTAGATTAGATTAGATTCAACTTTATTGTCATTGCACAGAGTACAAGTACTGTGGCAACGAAATGCAGTTACCATCTAACCAGAAGTGCACAAGCAGAAGCGTGTGGAGTCTGTGCATATGTATAGTGGTAATATAAAATAGATAAATAGGATATATACAGTATGATATAAGATAGTGGTATGAACAGTAAGAACATTAGCAGCAATACTGAACAGTAAGAACATGAGCAGCAATAGTGGTGATTAGTGCAGATGTGATATATGGATAGATATATGTAAAGTGCAGGTGAAGTACAGGTGATATATATTTTATTCATACGTTAAATGTGTGTTGTTAATTTTTAAATACACAAAATACTTATAATCCTGATATTTAGATTTGTACTAGTTGTATATATGTTAAAATGTATAGTGAATATTTGGTACTACATCATTAAAAGGAGAGTTAAAAACTAGAAATTATATATAATTGTTTTAAAAAAAAAGACAATCTTTAGAAACATTTAAATCAAAATAGATCAAAATCAAATGTTTATGTAAGGCGTTATTAACATCTATGTCTGGCCAGTCGTTTCTGCCCGGACCTACATAAGTGCACCCATGTGGTCAAACTGAGGGTTAAACGTGTTTGACTGCATGTGATATAAACATATTTAAACTGAGGGTTAAACGTGTTTGACTGGATGTGATAGAAACATATTTAAACTGAAGCCTTCTTTCACTTTCATTTCAGACTGCATTGCATTTAATGCACTGAATGGACTGACTGGAGTGCACAGAGTGGACAGTCCATGTAAAACTGTTGAGCCTAAATACAATGTGTAATATGTACACTGTATCCATACTACCAGGCTTACTTACACAAGTAAGATACATACCTGGATGTGCTTACATGAGCTGATACCACTTTAGAACATGTTTGATGGATATTATGCTAGTGACACGTGTTTGACTTAGGCTTGATTGCCTGCTGTTCAAACAGATCAATGCGGTCGGAGACTCTTTCTTGTAAAGCCAGCTCCTGGACCTTCTGCAGAGGGTAATCAATGCCCGGGGCAGAGATGGACTGATGACAGAGAGGATGTCCTACAGGGACGAGAAGAGGAAGTGGGTCCCAGGAAAGGAAAACACTGTTACGGTCTGGAGAAGAGAACGCATGCATGGAATGTTCACAGGCACTCGACACATGGTTAAGAAGCCACTGATTTCACCTCGGTGCGAATGAGGACAGAGAGTGTGTGTGTGTGCGGGTGTGTGTGTGTGTGTGTCTGTGTGTGTGTGTGTGTGTGTGTGTGTGTGTGTGTGTGTGTGTGTGTGTGTGTGTGTGTGTGTGCGTGTGTGTGCGTGTGTGTGTGTGCGCGCGTGTGTCTGTCTCTGTGTGTGTGTGTGTCTGTTTGTGAGAGCATGTGTGTGTGTGTATTAAAGTTAGTAGGTGGCTGGTTCAGTAATGGTGACTCATTTCCAACAGGAAGTCAAAATACACAAGTCAATTCAAGAGAAGAAGAAAAAGGCAGTTGGACCTCCAGCGCTCGCGGATGATTCAGAAGATCCTTCTAGAACAGAGAAGGCCACTCCAGCAGCGGTGCCAACCTCTCACCCACTCGAACGTGCCTTTAGTTAGCCAAGAAGCTGTCAGGTTTCTCTGGAACAGCCTAGAAAATCTCCACCTGAAGAAGGGCAACCTAACCCCCTTGCTCCATCCCAAGACTGCGACACTCTTTCCGGTGTCTGCCAGCGTGAATGTGTGGTTGGAGAGCTGCTCCTCGGCTGCACATCTCATTGAATTCAGTGACTCACCGCAGGCCTCAGCTCCACAGCCATGTGTGTCTCTCTCTCTCTCTCTCTCCCTCCCTCTTCTCTCTCTCTCTCTCTCTCCCCCCTCTCCCCTCTCTCTCTCTACCCTCTCTCTCTCTCCCCCTCTCTCTCTCTCTGTCTCTCTCTTCTTTCTCTTTCTCTTTTTATTAAAAAGGAAGTGAGGGGTGAATCTGTACCATGTCTCAGTGATCCACACACAGCCACAGTGAGTCAGGAAGCTAGAGGGAAGTGGTCCTGGGCTGGTGGGTGGTAGTCGTGTGTGTGTGTGTGTGTGTGTGTGTGTGCGTGTGTGTGTGTGTGTGTGGGTGTGTGGGTGTGTGAGTGTGTGTGTGTGTCTGTCTGTGTGTGTGTGTGTGTGTGTGTGTGTGTGTGTGTCTGTGTGTGTGTGTGTGTGTGTCTGTGTGTGTGTGTCTTTCTGTGTGTCTGTGTGTCTTTGTGCATATATGCGAGTGTGAGTGGGAGTGTGTGTGTGTGGTGTGTGTGTGTGTGTGTGTGTGCGAGTGTGAGTGTGAGTGTGAGAGAGAGAGAGAGAGATAGAAAAGGAATGACAGAAAGTCAGAATGCTTTATGGCTGTGTGTATTTGTATATGCCTGAGTTGTGTGGAAGGGAATGTGTGTGCCAAAAGTGTGTGTGTGTGTGTGTGAGAGTGAGTGTTGTGTGTGCTAGGTGGAGTGTGTACATGTGTGTCCACCACGGGGAGAACAGAGGTGGAGAGGTGGAGGGGGAGAGGGGGGGGGGAAGTGGTTGCTCGTGACCTTCAGCGGCGCGGCTGCGCTGCTCTGAGGAAATGATAAGCCGCTAAAGCAAACACATCTGCTGGTGTTGGTTTAACCGCTCACAGTGGGCAGGGCAGGGCAGGGCGGGGCCGCCGTAAAAACATGTTACCGCCACCTGACGCCCGGGTGCCACAGACACATCCACACATCCTTCCTCTCTCTCTCTCTTTCTCTCCCTCTCCCCTCTCTCTCTCTCTCTCCTTCTCTTTCTCTCTCTCTCTCCTTCTCTTCTCTCTTTCTCTCTCTTTCTCTTTCTATCTCTCTACCACACCACACCCGTTTGGCCTGACAGGGATTACTCAAAAATAAATAAACACACACACACCACACACACACACACACACCACACACATACACACACAATCATAAAGTATCTTGTCTGGAAAACATGAGTGATTGGTAGAGGGATGATCTCAGCTGATACAAACGATTCTATGAAAATACCTTTGTGGCCTGTATGCAAACGAGGACAAGAGCTTCATTGAAAGGTGCTGATATGGGGGAGGTTAATTATTTGTTTAAGCCTGTCTGTATCAAGAGGCCAGTTCTACTATTAAAAAATACAAATATGAATATTTCTATTTTTAATAAGTGTTTCAGGTTTTATGTATCCTTAAGACACAGAAAATGACAAAGCTGGAACAGTATTTCAGTAGTTTGCCTGCATTCATCTGATCTGAAGCACTCTCGAATGTAAGCAAATGAAGACTTGCAGATAAGAGGCAAAGGTTTTTTGCACCTGTAGGTGTTTGTCTACAAAACAAATAGAGTCAAATGCTGCTCTTGTTTATGTAAAAACAGGTACACACCATCTCACAGCTGATTTGGTGCGGGGCAAGCACGTTACAGCTTATGCAATTAGTACTTTAGTTCTACGCTAGTGTTATAATAATGCCAATGTAACAGTTGAACAGAATTTGCATAAAAAATAATATGAATGGTACGGAGGGTTGTGCATATTAAGGCATTTGTTGTGTTCTGTGTCGTAAAACTATAACACTGAGGGGAAGGGTACAGCGAGCTGAGTTTGGAGAGGTCCAAGAAGCCTGAGAGAAAAATGTGCTGATGATTTATGGATGCATGACATGGTGCTGATGATTTATGAATGCATGAAATAGTGCTGATGATTTATGAATGCATGAAATAGTGCTGATGATTTATGAATGCATGAAATAGTGCTGATGATTTATGAATGCATGAAATAGCTTAGGCGCCCACTCCACTCCTTACTGTAGCACCAACTCATGACTTCCTCGGCTCAAACTGACAAGACTGCAGGGGTGAGAAAGTAAACAAGTCCGTTTCCTAAAAGGCCCTGGACTCTTCTCTGCACTTCCATCATAATAAAGCTTCTAATATATCATTCAATTCTAAACCCCTTACACCAAATATGAAAGATTTAGTAATTAAGTTTAGTAAGTATAACATATGGGTGGAATCTGGATATAATTCATATTCTTATTGTATGTCAATATACGATTCTTATTGTATATTTCTAATGAAAATACGTAGGTAGTCAATCTTTCATGGACCTTGAAGTATAAACAGACTGAAATTACCCTAGGACTTGCATAATGAGTCTGCTAGCTTGTCGGAAAAGATTAGCATGGTTTGCAATGTAATGTTCTTATAGTAATCTTGCTGGAATGAGGGGTAATCTTTCTGTGAAATAGCAGAACAACCCCTGATGTGTGGTGGTGGGAGTGACATACTTTGAAAAAAGTCACTGTTTCATAATGTTGAACTTCTTAAATGTGTAAAACCATAAAAAAAAAAAATTTAAACAAAGAGGCATATCTAATGAATGTAGTCACTTGTGAAAAGTTGAGGCCTGCAGAAAAGACACATTTGAATTACTGAGAAGAGCATTAGCATCCTGCTGCAGTCATAAGAATAGGATGTGGTTACTGCTCGTGTGCTTTCATAAGTCTGAAGCTATGGCTTCTGTCTGCGGTCTCTGACTACTCATATTGTGTGTGTGTTTAAAGTGTGTTGGGGCTGACAAAGTGTACCATACTTCCTCATCATCAGACATACCAGTATATATGAAATAAGAAACAATGATATGACAAAGCTGTTATTTTGAACTAAATTACGCAATGAATTAATGAATCAAATAATTAATATCAAAGGCTGCCAAGTTAAAAATGGCAGAGCAAACAAGCTCTTCCAGTAAAAAATTACGTCAGGCACTTAGATGTAAACCTTGTATAAAATGTCATTAAACTCCTGTAACTTAATCCGTAGTGATAATGAAACCATGGCTGCCCAAACAACAAGCGGCCTTTTGTTGAGTCTGTCTCAGACTGTTTGGACACCCTCTTTACCCAATGCCGACCACAAGAACAGGGCTTATTTCTTTCCACGCCTCCCTAACTCTCAGTCCAAAGGTCAGAGCACGGGTTTTGTGCCGAGCGATTGTGACCAGGCATACTTTCCACTGTAGTTAACAAGACCACTGCAGCACGCGTCCAACTCATCTGACTGCGCCCGGCCCCCGACAGCAGGGCACGCATGGCCACTGTCAGCGGCACAAGACAACAACAGGCACGCCTGGCTGTCAAACACTGCAACTGAGCACATGTTCTCAAATAACCCGACCTTGCAATGACATTTGCACGGTAGCCATTTTAACAGTAAATTGTTGAGAAATGTGCTTTTTTTTTTATTCAAGGCTAGCACAGCGAATGCATCCGTTTGAACAGACTTTCTGTTGCATTTGAAACGGTGTGAGCGTGACCTTGACATATTGAAACCCACCGCCTGTGGGAGAACACTTTGTACCCTTGCTGAGATGTATTTGTGTCTGACTTTGGCATCTCTGTAGGTGGATTCCAAGGCCAAGGGGGGGACATTTGAACAGCAGGCGTAGCTGCGTTACAGGAGAAATCCTGTTATGAATCTCGGTAGGGGGACTGATCTGCACACTCTCTGGATTGGATTACAGCACCTGAGACAGCAGCCAGCGCCACTCGGGGTGTTAATCCCAGTTTAAAAAAAAAAATGTGGATTTTAGAATAAAATGGGCAGACACGTGTCATGCCGCAAAGAGAATGTGTTTTGGTGTTTGATAGACGTAGCGATTTTAGGGCCGATATTTTCCAGTTTATTTTGCTCAATAATACCAAAGTCAAAACAACGGCAAGGGCGAAATGTCCCAAAGAATCATTAACATTCTGAGAGTTATACAGATTCCAGTCATGATCCGCATCCTGTTTACATAGAGTGGCAATTCAGCTTCCCCTGTAAACCCGCTAATGATATATTTGACTGCATGAAACCTATAATAGGTGCCTCTGGTAGACGGCCGTTAGGCTGCCCCACTGTTACCCCAACCCCATCACTGCTTGTCATTCATTGCAATTATGCCCCCACTTTATCTTTAATGTCCTTATTACAGTGTACTTAAAAAACACATAATGATATGTTACCCTCCTGTAAGTGTATTATTCGCATTACTGACACTAATGTTAGCTTAACTTGAACCCCAATTACATCTAACAATATGCTCTTATTTTAAAAGAACATTATTTGTATTCGTTAATTATGTATGAAGGACAAAGGATAGGATAGTTCAATAGTTTGTCAGCCAAGGATAAAGTATCAGATTGGCTGACAAACTATTGAACTGACTAAATTAACTGTTGATAGCTGTCGTCTTACAGCAAGCTACCTACTACCCCCCCCCCCTCAGCTGAGTTAAGTAAACAAATCATATCTCTATCATTTACCAAAGACCTAGAACATGGGACGTGCAGAACTGTCTGGCAAGCATGTCTGTTTGTTTGTGTGTGCTTGAATCACGAAGTAAAGAAGGATGAGAGTAACTTTGGTGTCACTGATTAAACCAGCGGCTGCAGAGCGGCGGTGAAGCATATGGATGCTTATTGCACTTGTGATAAAACGGGCGTGTTAGCAGATGTGTTATCTCTAAACGAGAAAACTCAGACGGCGGATTGCCGGCTGAACGCGTGGAGAGCAGGGGAAGTGTTAGTGCTTTAATGAATGGCTCCTGTTGATGAAGGAGACAGGAGAGAGAAGGAGGCTCTCAGGATGAAAAATGACGCAATTAAAGAGAAGTTCATGGCACCTTGGCTGTCCACAGAGACAAACAGGGAGGGGAAAGAGAGAGTGAGACAGAGTGAAAGAGAGAGGGACTGAGAGTAAGAGCGAGGGAAGAAGTCAGACTGTTTTTTTTTTCCCTGCGAGACTATCGTTCCTCTTTCTGAAGTGCTGATGTTCACGTCGGTGGAAGCGTTTGCCGCTTGCGTCTTGCTGTTTTGCATGGGCCTCGCTTAAGCCCTAACGATCCATCCATCACTGGCCCGCAGCTGAGGGAGATTGGATGTGCCAGCGTGACCAAAACAAAACTGAATTAGCCCCTGTGTTCAGTGAGCTGCCTGTGGAAAATGCCCCATTTCAGGTCAATCATCTATTTATAGTGGCTTTTCTGACAACATGCACTCAGCCCACCATGTTTGGATGTACAATAAATGCAGCATGCACAGTCTACACAGCATTTGTGCTTAAATGTAATCATATTATCCATTCTACACTAGATGTGTATTTACATAAACTACACTAACAAATGGCATCATTGTGTTTTTGAGTTGACAGAGGAAGGATCAGTGTGGTGCAGGCGTAACAGCGTGGATACAGTGGCCAAAGCAGAACTGAACTTGAGACAGTCTCTTCAAATGTTTCTATTCCACAGACTCAGCTAAATCATCTCACCTGTCACCCTTGAATATTACATTTAGCAATATTAAATCCAATCCATTTATCCACATAGCATTTATAAAAATAAAAAATAAAAACATTTTGCTCTGAAGTGGCTGGACATACACAGAGCCTGTGAGTGATGATCTGGGGCCAGTCACATTGTTTCAACCTTCACTTAATGCCAGTGGAGGAAGAGATTCTGAGTTCTGATTCTAGAACAGGCGCGATAGAGAGAAAAGAGAGCCACCCAATCCCTGCCAGATGAGGTCTCCTAACTGGAGTCAGCACGCTAACATTATTATAAAGTCCTCCGGCTGCAGAGGAAGCCAATACATTCCCTGATAATGGAGTTGACCTGACCCTGGGGGGCTGCCTTGGCTTCCTGCTAGACTCGCTGGCCTTGACTCCCTCAGCCACCGAGAAGCTTTCCGGTGTACCCTAATACGATAGTTCCTTTATTAAGTGCCACACACACTCACTGTAGCAGAAACTGAGACAGTCAGCCTCATCATTGAGCCACTGCAAGCAAGGCTTCCTGTGAGGATCTCTCATGCATCACCATTTTATGAGGCAGCATCGGTTCTCCCATTCAAGGCCGCTTGATTAACTTTAAGCTAGTGGCTCAAAAATGAGGCCGTTACATTAGCAGTTCAAAAGAGGTATAGTGGATCACTTTTGTGTGACGTATGCACCTTTAGTTTGGGCGGCCATTGAAGAGAGGAGCCCATTGAAATGAATTAAGCCTCATTAGAGAACATGTCTGGACTACAGCCAGCACAGACACTCAAGATAAAGATCACACGGATAGTCTGGCCGGAAACAATGACAACGACACACATCCACACTCACACACACACACACACACACACACACACACAAACACAAAAAAACAAACAAGGATCAGAAGGCAATCAGGTGTGGTCACTCTCAGAGCACTTAGGACCGTTTTAAAGACATCTGCAGTCTGTTATTTGACTACAAGGTGTGTCACCTAAGGTGGATGCCCACAGGAGGGGGGAGGGGGAGGGGGACAAAAGCAGGGCAATTATTAGCAATTATCAGCCCGTTTGGAGATCCAGTTCCTGCCTGCGCCACGGCTCCATGCTGTGGGCTCTTCCTTTGAGGATTATTAGCATATGAATAACACAACCTGGGACATCCACCATGGGAGCACAGGGGTGGGGTGGGGGTAGGTGAAGAGGGGGTTCACGATACCTTCAGACGTTTCTAATCAGGAATGACAATCAAAAAAGGGTGGGGTCCCCTCTTTTGGGGATACACCTGTCCCCCATGTCAGTATCACACGAGGGCAGAGAGAGAACGAAAAGATAGAGAGAGAGAGAGAGAGAACGAAAAGATAGATAGAGAGAGAGAGAGAGGCATAGAGAAGACAGAGAGGAATAGTGAGAGATAGTAAGAGAGGGAAAGAGAAACAGAGAGAGAGAGAGGGGAGATAGAGAGAGAGAGAGAGAGCAGAGAGAGAGAGGGGAGGATAGTGAGAGATAGTAAGAGAGAGAAACAGAGAGAGAGAGAGGGGGGGATAGAGAGAGATAGTAAGAGAGAGAAACAGAGAGAGAGAGAGAGGGGGGATAGAGAGAGATAGTAAGAGAGAGAGAGAGAGAGAGAGAGGGGTAGGGATAGAGAGAGAGAGAGAGAGAGAGAGAGAGAGAGAGAGAGGGGTAGGGATAGAGAGAGGGACAGCGTGAGAGTGAATGAGAGAGAAGGAGAGCGAGCAGGAGGGAAGGGGGGGGGAGCACCATCAGCACACACACCAACAAGCCAAAACAAAAGCAGTGGGCACGCGCACTTCCTGGCCGGCGCTCCGACCGGAGGCTCCAGGGTCAGAGCAGGAAGCCGGAGACCATAAAGCCCTCTTCCTGTCCAGACAAATAGCCCATTAAGCCACATGTGCCGGCAGGAGATTGCTCCTAGCCACCGTCTCCTCTCCTCTCCCCTATCCTCTCTCTGTGTACGGAGGAGAGCACTGTGTGTTCCGTCGCCTAGCAGATGCGGCCGTCGGAGAGGGTGCAGGTGACTCAGCTGGGGGGGGGAGAAGATTGGTCCATTGTTAGCCACCGCCAGGCTAATCAACATGGCTGACTTTGCAGTGGCGTGTGAGAACTCGAAATGGTGTTTTGTTCACCCTATCTGGTGTGCTGAAATGGACAGTGTGTCCCCGTATGTGCGTGTGTGTGTGTGTGAGAGAGAGAGACAGAAGGAAAGAGGGAAACAGAGAGGGAAACAGCAGCAGCTAGGCTATGAGTCATGCATTAGTCACTTCACTTCACTTCACTTCACACACACACACACACACGCCATTCTTTCTAAGACCTTCACTGTGCTGAGGAGGATGTCAAAGGTATGGAGTGTGTGTGTGTGTGTGTGTGTGTGTGTGTGTAAGGGAGATGATAAGGCAGAGAGAAGTATGGTGACTGCAATAATAAGCTATCAGTTACCCATTGGCCTTATACAGTGGTCTGATAATGTCTGTTTTGCAAGGATTCAGTGCCGATTTTCTGGAAAGTGAACGCAGTAACGCATCCCTCTGCACGGGTGGGTGCACTTGCAGCTAGCACATCACTGGAGGTGAAAGAAGCAAAGTCAGTTGAATTTCCAGCAACAAAATGTGCCTACATCAGACAACCTCATCTGGCCTCAAAAGATACACTTGCAGACACATGGGAAATCCAGTCCCTTGATGTACAAAATGTGTGGTATTCATAATGTAGTTTAGACGTGAAAAAAGACACAAGAGTCAATGTTCATTGTAGTTTCGTTTATGAGAGGGTCTCATAGTGTTCATTTCACAATGCTTGTGCAAGAAGACTAAAATATATTACATCCTGTATAAATACATCTGTATAAAATACCTTTAACAAAGGGAATGTTCTTACATTGCAGTTTTGGTCCAGCTAATCGAACGATTTCAACCTGATTTCAGTGCAGAACTTCGGCCTCAGAGCCACCGCAGCGGGACTGACACGGACACTGAAGCATCACTGGCAGGGGAGGGATGAGAAGCGCATGACAACAACCCACCACAACAGAAACCACGGCGACGCACTGCCGTTTAACTAGGAGCAGCCGTTGCTAAGCAGTCCTGCGGTTGCTATGTGAGAGCGAGGAAGCGAGAGGGAGAGAGAGAGAGAGAAGAGAGAGAGAGAGAGGAGAGAGAGAGAGAGAGAGCAGGAGAAGGCACAAGCAGAGGCAGAGAGAGAGAGAGAGAGAGAGAAGGCACAAGCAGAGGCAGAGAGAGAGAGAGAGCGAGAGAGAGAGAGAGAGAGAGAGAGAGAGAAAGAGAAAGCGAGGGAGGCAGCAGTAGGAGAAGAGAGGAGCTCAGAGGATACTCCTTGATGTCTGTATTAGAGTCTTTCTTCTGATGCTGTCTTTTGGATTTCCTCATTGAAAAAAAAAAAAACAAAAAAAAAAAAAACCCATTTGAAAAGATTAAGGCCACAAAAGCCAAACATTCCTGTCTTAATGAACCGCCGTAGTTCCTACTGTGACATATCTTACTGTGAGATGAGCTAATCATGTCTTAATGAAGCACAATGGCTCTTTACAGCCAGATGAGCTAATCAAGCACAATGCAGCTGAAGAGAATGGAAAGGACTGAGGATCCTGATCACTCTTCAGACAGCAGCCAGAGCAGCAGGAACAGCCAAGCAAGGGAAGTAAAAGACAAGACACAAGGGTGAGCAGCAGAGAGTCATCTCATGTCACTAGGCATCACTAACCTGTGGGGGATTCACAGTCTCTCTGTCTCAGGCTGCAAGACACTGGAAGGAAAACTAGTCCTCTACGGAATGAAAGTGAGGGGGTTGGGGGTTAGGGATGGGGTTGGGGGTTAGTTAAGGGGGGTTCCCATGGAATACAAATGCTACAGAGACTGCCCCCCTACCTACCCAAAAATGACAGAGTCATATTGCACTACAATGAATCTACTACAACAATCTTATGAAAAACCTGTGAACCTATGAAACCTATGAACCTATAAAGCCTGTGAACCTATACAAGTTCTTGCCTGTCTACTTGTCAATCATTAGTGTTCTTCCTTGCTTCAGCTTGTGTGTGTGTGCATGTATCCCGTGTGGAGTCTTGGGGCTGACGTGAGGCCTGGTCACGGAGAGGGGTGAAGACGACCATCAGAGGATCTTCTGGTCTGCTGACAGGCAGCCATTTGTACTGCAGGGTCTGGTCCGAGGGACTCAGGCTCCAGTCGTAGTGCTGCAGCAGATAGCCACACGCGGCCTGGAGGAGGGATCCACACACACACACACACACACACACACAGACACACACGACACACACACACACACACAAACACACACACACACACAGACACAGACACACACACACACACACACACACACACACACACACACACAAACACACACACACACACAACCACACACACACACACACACACACACACACACACACACACAACACACACACACACACATCAAGATCGGTCTCCAAATGAAGGTCAGGGACGTCCCTGCAGGAGACGCGTGTCTTACTGGGGCTTAGGAGGCCTGACACACTAAGAGCGCAGCGGAGCAAACAGACACTTAAGGGTACCATCCACATCCCCAATAAAAAAGCAAATAATTGACCTAATTCACAGATTTAATTGACCTCATTCACAGATTTAAATGACCTCATTCACAGATTTTCTGATCTTATTCAGCATTGAATCAAAAACAGAAGTACTTGAGAGGATGTGGGACATCACATAAAATTGAACTGAATTGAATTGAGTTGAGTGAAATTGTGAAATTCATCAAAACATCTCATAGTGAAACTGAAACTCGTTTAGGTGTGGTAGTTGTAGAAAGGACATACCAAACGTGAATCCAATATGTTATGAATAAAATGAATGAATGATAAATATTAAATATATTTGTTACGTTCGATCAGACATACAGAATAAGTAATCAAAATAAAATCCAACACACATCCATTCAATGGTTCCTTTTTTCTAAGGACTACTTAAAACCCCTTCCCAACATTTCTCAAATGCAGGCCACACACGGTTAGCACCTCGCTATGACCTCATCTCATGATCTCAACTCCAGAGGACATCGGAGTGCGTGCACGTCTTCCCCCATGGTCTGGGGTTCCCCCGCTGGGCGGTGATATTTTCAAGGGGGCCCCCCCGCCATGGCAGCTGTCTCCCCCAGCAGGCGGCCCACTGCCCCCCCACTGCCCCCGGACACCCTGACATCCGCCAGCAGCCAAAACACCACGCTACACCGCCGACGAGACGAGACGTCTCAATCGCACAACGCAACATGCTACACACACACCGCGGCAGTCAGAGACATTTACATCTCACACCACTACACACTATACACATACCACATCAGTCACAGAGATCTACATCTCACAACACTACACACTACACACTATACACATCAGTCACAGATATTTACATCTTACAACACTATACACTATACAGAACACACACCAGTCAGACATCACAATCTCAAAACACTACACACTACACACTATACACACACCACATCTGTCACAGACATCTCAATCTCACAACACTACACACTATACACAACACACACCAGTCACAGACATCTACATCTCACAACACTACACACTACACACTATACACACACCCCATCTGTCACAGACATGTCAATCTCACAACACTACACACTATACACACCACATCAGTCACAGACATCTCAATCTCACAACACTACACAATATACACAACACACACCAGTCACAGACATCTCAATCTCACAACACTACACACTATACACAACACAGTCACAGACACACACAACGCACATCAGGTCACAGACATCTCCCAACAACGTCTCAGTCATAACGCAAATAACCGTGACCTTAATCTCAAGACATGGATAAGGACACCAATCTCTAAGGTCATGCTCTTTGTTATAATATTCACACCAATATCTAAGGTCATGCTCTTTGTTATAATATTCACACCAATATCTAAGGTCATGCTCTTTGTTATAATATTCACACCAATATCTAAGGTCATGCTCTTTGTTATAATATTCACACCAATATCTAAGGTCATACTCTTGGCTATAATATAGTCTTTGTTATAATATTCTCTATCTACTCTAAGAAGAAGTATGGCCATGTAGTCCCCTATAGAAAGACTTTTGACATAGTTGTCATGAAAAAAAACAACAACTTTAAAGCGTTTCATGAATGTCTAGATGTGAAATTAGGCATTTTGCAGTATAACCAATCTACACAGCAACAGTTTTACTTACTACCTGCTACTCTCTAATTCCTTTGTCTACTACAGTATAGTAAAATCCTTGATCGTTCAATCCTATCCTGTGTCCTAGAAAAGCCTCTTGCCCTGAGCGCAAGGAAAAAGTTCAAATCTATATTTTATTCAAAGGCACATGTTGTAAAACCCCCGACGCACTATTTTCATGAGCCTGGGGAGAGAAAATCACCGGAAGCGAAGCAGAGGCCCCCGGCTTCGCCCGTTATCCATTTTCGGCTCCACGTCACAGCCTATGGGGGGGGGGGGGGAGAGACGCCGTTGACCCAAATACACCGGCCCGCTCTCCACTCACCCCGACTCATCTTCATACGTCTAAAACTACACGATTGGGTTTGAAAGCTTCTCTGAGATGACATTTGTGAAAAACAAAACAAAAAAAAAAGTACATTCAAAAGGTGCGTCACCGCACGGACACGCACGTCTATCTTAACCACACAGGGCTCAAAGCTCACCATCCCCTGGAAAATAAATAGCTCAAGAACACGGCCCGTGCCATGCCCTACCACTTCAAACACAGAGACAATTTTAAAGTTCACATATTTCTTGATGAATCATTCGAGATGACTAATAAGTAGTCTTTGTAGTTATGAGGTAGACTTTTGTTTTTATACCAATGATTAACCGATGCTGTGTCACGGAGAAAGACACCCTTGACCCAGTGAGCTGCGTTTAGGAGGAAGACCACACCTGACACACAGACTCTACACATGTGTGGACACACTCTCCACACACACACACACACACACACACACACACACACACTCCCACCTCCCACATGTGTGGACACACTCTCCACACACACACACACACACACTCTCCACACACACACACACACACACACACACACACACTCCCCACCTCTCCACATGTGTGGACACACTCCTCACTTCTCCACTTCTCCACCTGTGTGGACACACTCTCCACCATCTCTTCTCATGTTTTTCACACCCTAACCCACCCAAGAGGAGGTCCATGTGGGGTCCAGGCACCGGTCCAGGTCCAGGCCCAGGCCCATCCCACTGAGGTGCTATTCGGACCCCTTTTAACACTTCCCAGCACTCTGCAAGAGGGACAGGGGTAAGGATTTGGACACCAATCCACTATAAGAGAATATCTGAGACCAATCCACTATAAGAGACTATCTGAGACCAATCCACTGTAGAGACTATCTGAGACCAATCCACTGTAAGAGACTATCTGAGACCAATCCACTGTAGAGACTATCTGAGACCAATCCACTGTAGAGACTATCTGAGACCAATCCACTGGAAGAGAATATCTGAGACCAATCCACTATAAGAGACTATCTGAGACCAATCCACTGTAAGAGACTATCTGAGAGGGCTGTCAGACCAAAGACAACCCCATTAGTCATCCCTGACTAACCGTCGATGCTTCTCTCCAGACATATTTCGGGCAAAGGTGTGGGCTGTACCGGTGAAACAACAGTTAGCTGGAAATCGTTGGCGTCATTGTTCACCATTTGTTTTGAAAGAATGGAATGAAGAAACCTGTCCCCTCCTGCTATTAAGATATGAATCTGATAAGATTCTTCCAGAGCACTGCAAAAATGGCAGGTGGGCAGAATGAGTAAATGCCAAGTATAAGTGCCGATGGCGTATCTGTGTGTTGCCACATGATATTCTGCCTGTCCCCACGACCACGGAAGTACTGGGTGCTGATGTGTCTGGGAGCAGCATCCACAACCTGACTGTAACAGGACACCTCTGATCGGAGGTCAGCCTCATCTGCTGATAGGAAAAGACTAATCATTTTCCTGACCATGCCTTGCAAAATGTAAGGGAAAATGCATTCCGCCCATGCCAAGGAGACAGGGCTAAGACTGTGTGTGTGTGTGTGTGTGTGTGTGTGTGTGTGTGTGTGTGAGTGGTGTGTGTGTGGTGTGTGTGTGCGTGTGTGGTGTGAGTGTGAGTGTGTGTGTGTGTGTGTGTGTGAGAGAGAGAGACCATTTCTGTTGAAAAGCACTTCATCTGCCCAGTCAGATTCTCAGCGGACTGTTGCCATGGTTATCTGTGAGACATGCTCTGTGTTGGTCTCTTACCGACAGTGGAGTAAGCAGAGAATGAGCGGCCCATGCACCCTCCACAGGCCACAGTGAATGAGCAGCCCATGCACCCTCCACAGGCCACAGTGAATGAGCGGCCCATGCACCCTCCACAGGCCACAGTGAATGAGCAGCCCATGCACCCTCCACAG
>NC_045163.1:25287348-25289848 GCF_900700415.2 Clupea harengus | reverse complement strand
CTCTCTCTCTCTCACAGACACACACACACACACACACAGCCACTCACTCACATTAGGGCTGGATTATTTAAATCTACGACATGACATGAGCTGATGTTTGGAGCTGGGGGATGCAAATCCCCTCCTGCCCCTTTGCCTTATCTACCCACCCCCTGGAGCAACAGCACCCAAAGCACACACACACACACCCAAAGCACACACACACACACACACACACACACACACAGCATCATGACTCCAGCCATATAACACTCTAATCCCCACTCCTGTGACAGCCTGAGACACAGAGGGAATTGAAAATGCTGAATGCACTCCACGCGCTCAACTGAGAAAGACCTGAACTGACGAGAAATGAATGAATGAAAGAAAGGGTGGAAGAAAGAGAAATGATAAAGTAAACAAAGGGGGGACTGTTGCCTGCGCTTCATCTAATATTCCCAAGGTGTCTCCTGCACAGATCGAGCCTCCCAGCTCTTAAAGGGGAACAACCCTTCCCAGTTGCACACCCAGGAGTGTGTGTGTGCGTGTGTGCGTGTGCGCGCGCGGGGTACACCCAGGAGTGAGGTCACAGCGTCACAGAGAGTAATACCAGTTGACCTTGGCAGGCAGTGGAGGCATGGATCTGCATGGCCACCGGCCCACCCGCCATGTCAGGGGGGCTGTTGTCAGGCACAGGGGGGGTAATCAACTTAATTTATGGGAGGATGACTCAGACTGAAACCAATCAATAAAAGATCCATTTTTAAATCAGCGAGACCACCGCCACCTCCCTCATCCTCCACGGCCGGTGCAGGAGCAGGAGCAGACAATAAAGGGATGTGGAGGAGAGGAGAGGAGAAGAGAAGAGAAGAGAAGAGAAGAGAAGAGAAGAGAAGAGAAGAGAAGAGGAGAGGAGAGGAGAGAATAGGAGAGGAGAAGAGAGGAGAAGAGAAGAGAAGAGAAGAGAGGAGAGGAGAGGAGAGGAGAGGAGCGAAGCGGAGAGGACGCAACTTCTCACGGTTCACACAACCAACATGGGGAAAAAAGCTCCTTTAAGGAGAGAGAGAGAGAGAGAGAGAGAGAGAGAGAGAGAGAGAGAGAGTGACAGTGTGTGTGTGTGTGTGTGTGTGTGTGTGTGTGTGTGTGTGTGTGTGTGTGTGTGTGTGTGTGTAATGAGGACAGCTGAGGATAAGGATGTTTACAGTTTACAGAACACATTACGTCACTGTTCCACACAGGAGCTCCAGACTCCTCACACTCCCATGCCTTCACCGTCTCGTCTTCTGCTAGTCAACATGTTCTTGTGATGCCTGGGGGTAATTATCTGATCAATATCAATCAATCAATGATCAATGAAGCAAACACAACATCTCCATTTATTAGAGCCGTGAAGCATCTTGCTGGGTTAGCAGAGAGGGAACATTTGATTCCTTTATCAAACGAGAGACCTAAATAGACACCCTAATCCATGCCTGTCATGACCACATTCATGCACTGATCATGTGACCCGCCAGGAAGTGACCATTAGAATGGTGTCGGCATCAATTTACACAAAGTCTCATTTCATGCTTTTAGAGATTTTATGGATCTGAAATGCTAAAAAGGGGGTCCATTTTTATGAACCAATCTCAATCTTTATTTTCCAAATGATCCAAATGATCAGCCGGTGGTCTTGAATGAATGCTATTAAAGTTGTCAAGGCTGGTTTATGACCCGGCGACAGTAAAAAGAGTTCATAAACGGCTCTTTATATTTAAATGTTCTTATACTAAGTCAAGCCGCCAGGGATTCACGCCAAAGAAATGAGTGTGTGTGTGTGTGTGTGTGTGTGTGTGTGTGTGTGTGTGTGTGTGTGTGTGTGTGAACCCAGCCACTTCTCTGAGAGGTACACTTTTAGTATTGCTACAGAATTGGTGCTGGTCTTTTGAGCCCTGCTATTTGTGTTAGGAATGGGAGATATTCAGATTGCCTTTGCATGTTGCCTGGGTTTTTTATAGCCCAAATAGACTGTGAATTAGCTGACTCACAGTCCTGACCAGCTGAGGACGCACATGCACACACACACACACACACACACACACACGTACACACACGTGCATCCACACACTCACACACACACACACACGTGCATCCACACACACACACACTTACACACTTGCATCCACACACACACACACACAAAAACTCACACACATACAGCTGTGGGCAACATCTGCCACACAGCTGGGTGGGAGCCCAAAAATAAACACAAAAACAAGGGTAAGAGAAAACACTCGTGTCAACACCTAAAAGCCATGTACTCAGCACACAGACTACACAGAGTCCACCTCAGGAGGCTCAGCGAGATATATACATTAATGCCATGGTACTGTTCACAGAGAGTACCCATCGTAACTATGGTAATATATACATTAATGCCATGGTACTGTTCACAGAGAGTACCCATCGTAACTATGGTAATATATACATTAATGCCATGGTACTGTTCACAGAGAGTACCCATCGTAACTATGGTAATATA
>NC_045163.1:25274848-25279848 GCF_900700415.2 Clupea harengus | reverse complement strand
ACTGTTGTGACACAGCAAAAATCCATGACTGCTTGGCTAAATCCAGCCCAACAGACTTAGGAAGGAATGACAGGAGGAATTAATAATAGACCTCTAGTCGTAGTAGTGAGTACAATCTCCTGTGGATTACTTTTCTTTTCACTGACAGCCGAGTTGAACATAATCTCAGTGGACATCCCACACACACACACACACACACACACACACACACACACACACACACACACACACTCTAACAGGCCCTGCAGCGGAGCACAAATAGGAACACGGCGATACCTTCAATTTGGGCCCATTTCTCTCACAGGGGGAAGATTACGCAACGTCTCTCCAATCAGGCCCAGCGATGCTAAGCTGAAGGGAAGAGCTGCTGGCCAAGGCTGGACCAGATGGGGGCACGGCCCAAAAATATCCCCAGCCGGGTGTGAACACAAACACACAGATATATCTCCCTCTCCCTCTCCCTCTCCCTCTCTCTCTCCCTCCCTCTCTCTCTCCCTCTCCCTCTCTCTCTCTCTCAGGCCCATCACCCACACCCATTCCCCATTAGCCTCTCTTAGTAGTCCATCTCTCTGGCCAGACAATAAACCTCTTTTCGATTCTGACTCTGACTCAGACTGGACTTGTGAAAAAACGTGCCCTGGAATAATATCCTACATTTGCACTCCTAACAGGACATGGTCACACTGCTCTCATTACAGCCCTTTATCCCGTGATGATGGATGGAGCCTGCAAATTTTTATTGAGATTTGTACCTGGATCCCCAGTGAAGCGTTGTTTCAAACAGCAATGGTGGATTTCAGCATTAGTGTGTGATAAAGGCAGGAACTGAGTTAGGGGACAGAGACATTTGTTTGCTAACCAGTTTCCACGCGGGCGGTGACTCAGCCCATCTTGTGACACTGGTGGCCAGGTTCTGCGTCGTTCTACCGTGTGTCATTAGCTGTGTGACCTGGGAGTCTCGGCGCATAATTACACCCCCCCCCCCCCTCCCCTCATCCACCCTCACCGGAAGAGGTGCACCGAAAAAAAACAGAGTGAGTACAATCTCCTGTGGATTACTTTTTTTTTTCACTGACAGCCGAGTTGAACATAATCTCAGTGGACATGAGCACACACACAAACACACACACACATACACACGCACACACACACGACACGTACACACACACACACACACACACACACACAGAGACAGACACACACAGACAGACACACAGACACACACACACTTGTACGGCTGTGGGACTCTGTTTCCAAACTTCGACGTCATTAAATATAGCTCCAGGGCAGCGGAAAAAGTATTAAAAATGAAACAGCAGCACACCTGGCTAGTGTCTCATGGGGCAGTGACAGCACCAAAGCCCAAACAGACACCGTGAGGACGAGGAGGAAGATGAGGAAGATGATGCAGTGACAGCACCAAAGCCCAAACAGAGACCGTGAGGACGATGAGGAAGATGAGGCGGAAACACGACAGAAACAGAGAGCAATCCAGAAAAAACTGGTTCATTTGTGTAACATATATTTTTCTATGTATATGAAGGGGGTCATAATTATCGGTGTCAACACACTATTATCATATATACTATATACAAAAAGAACATATATGAATCTTACAGACTTTTTCCATATGGGACACTATATGAACAAGTGAGATATAAAGCAGCTCAGTTCTCTCTGAGGAAGATGGGAATCAAGTCTCTGCACAATAGGCTCCCCATGGGGTTCCAAGCCTTCCTGTCTTCTGGCCAGGGACAGTGGAGGAGAAAAGCTGACATGTTGCACGGGTTGGAGAGAGTATTTTTAAAACACAGCCCCAGGTGACGAGAGTGCGAGAAACGCAAGCAGCGCAGAATGAAAGCAAGGGAGAGAAAGAGAGAGAGAGAGCGGGAGAGAGAGGGAGAGAGAGAGGGAGGGAGAGAGAGAGGCCTCTGAGGTCATAGCTGGCAAAGTGGGAAAATAACAAAAGCATTATGACGTTGAAGCATTGAGACTGTGGGAATTGAGCACTGAACGAACATGTGAGAGGAAGAGAGAGGAAGAGGAAGAGAGAGAGAGAGAGAGAGGGAGAGAGAGAGAGAGAGGGAGAGAGAGAGAGCAACTGTGCTTAAAAACAGCTTTAGGGGTTGCAACATGATTCGGTCAAAAATCCATTCATTCATACACACACAACAATCGTCCTCTTGATATCCATTCATAACCAACCGGAAGCCATCGACTGCTACAGAGTGGCCATTCTGGTGGGTCATGCTGCTCTGCTGTGGTTGCAATGCATCGTGGGAAAGAGACAACAGCTCTGTTTCATGGCTCAGGACTCACCTTCCTGACCACCTCTCAGTCAGGGCTCAGGGCACACACACACACACACACACACACACACACACACACACACACACACACACACACACACACACACACACACTCACCTTCCTGACCACCTCTCAGGCCTGAACTCCTCTGGCTGGTGGAAGACCTCCGGGTCGCGATGGACGCCGTAGCTCACGTACATGGCTGCTGAGCCTTTAGGGATGTGGTAGCCGCCCAGTGTGGTGTCCTGTTTCCATACATAAAAAGAGAGGACGATGGTTATTGTACAGAAGGAACCGCGTATTCTGCCTAAATATTGCATGACTTCCACTTACAGTAGTTACAACCACAATTTGTTTTTCCAGTGAATTTGCGCGGTTTCGTTTGTGACATTTACACAAGTAGGTTTCAGATTAGAACAGTGGCGGCTCCTGAAAAAATTCTCAGGGGGGGCAATTTTTTTTTATAATGATTAAGGCGACCCATTCAGTAGGTACATTAAGTTAGCTGATTAACTCATACAGCACTACCTTTTTGTCCTCTATTGGCATGCACACAACAGTAATATGTCCCCTCTTGCTACATAGCTAGAGTAGCAAGTTACAGGTGGAAAGCTATGGAAGAAAATTGCATCCAGGAGCCTTCATAAGCAAACATGATGTGGCTCCACATTAAATGATCCCACTTTTTCATTATCCACGTGTCTCAAATGTTGTATGATGTAACATAGCTTAACAGGACACATGATATGTCCAGTAACATCATAAAGAAGGGGTAACATAAGTCAAAACCAACAATATTTATTGACTGATCTTGAAAGTATTGGCTTACAAAAGCAAAATAAGTCATCACATTAAAAATTATTCAGTGTTAGTGCAAGAAGCGAACTGTGAAACACACTGTAAAACCTATGAAAAGTGACAGTGGTATATGAAATACAGACCGCATTAGCCACTTCACGACCGCAATTTTCTTTCGTTCCAATTCTTGGATGTAGGATTTCCCTCCCTTTGTAGAAACCTGTTGAATGGATACATTTGGTCTAGGAAGTCCTAATTGTTTTGTTGTCAATTTATCTTCATTAGTACGCCGACTAAAAAGGAGTTTCTGTCAAAGAGCGAATCGAGTTCTTGCACTGGACAGGGCAGCCATCTTGACAGAATATGCCTCCGTCGAAGCTGTATGACGTTCGTATAGGCTTTTACGTCCACTACTTATGACAAGACCAGGAGGGGCGAGCCCTCCCGGAAGCCATAGAGAATGCATTGAGAGCTCTGTTTTGTGAAAAAAATGGATTTAACATGGGAGTCAATGGGAGAGGTCTGGGGCGATTTTCATTTCGCCCCAAATCGCCCCAGAAGGGGTGGGGCCATTTGAAGCACGACTTTAGGCTGACTGAACGACTGTTACCTGATTCGACAATGACGTACAGAGGCAGATCAGACGGTCTAGTGGTAGAATCCGACAGAAAAAAAAGTATTACATTTAAATGTACATGTCATTTACGCGACTTACAAGAATATTGCGTTTATACATAAGGAGTTTTTTTTTTTTTTTTTCCCTAGGCAGTGCGTCGCCCCAATCGCCCTTATGGACGAGCCGCCCCTGGATTAGAACACACAGTTCTTACCGTAGCCGTGAAACCCACTTCACCGACAGAGTCTTATTTATTAAGCAAACAGCACTGGGTGAAAAGACCAATTTTATGTACACATTTCTACCTTCATAATAAACGGGAACACCACCCAAAGAGAGCTCATGCCTGGACCAAGGATTATTCGCTACGCGTTGGGAACACTTTGACGTCCACACTGAGGCTAATAGGATAGCCTCCACAGTACTAACTACGCACCGAATCAGATCTTTCAGTGTGATTCCACAGTGGTCTGCGAAGCGAGTAGACGTGAGATTATCAGTATTTCTGCATGTGACGGTCGTGGTGCGACAGCACATTAACTGCACACTCCTGCCCCATATTTGCACCCACTAGCGCACCCAAACAGACATGGTTTGCACACACACGCACACACAAAAACACTCATACCACTGATTACAATTGGATCCACCTCATGGACACCGCTAATTGCTTAGACTGGCAGAGGGGACACGGAAAATGGTCTGGGCCAGGCCACCTGGATAAAGTGGTTGGTTTTACAAACCTTTCGAACATTATTTTATTACATAGCTTTCTCTTTGTTTTATGATTGTGAAGAAATGCTATGTTTGTGTCTCGGGGTCTGTCTTGTCATTGTGTATTGTTTAGTGTTTGTGTCTACCCCCCGTGTGTAAAAATGGTGCTGGCCGCCAGGTGTATATATGTTCATTGTTCTGTCAGTTAGTCAAGTCTTGTCAGGTATGTGCATTTATGTGGACCCTTAGGTTACTGCTGATTTTTGTCCTCTACATCATTTAGGCGGCATCATGGGCGGCAGTTGTACAGGAGGTAGAGAAGTCGGTTAGTAATCAGAAGGTTGCTAGTTCGATTCCCTGTCGAAGCGTCCTTGAGCAAGACACTGAACCCCTAATTGCTCCTGATGTGCAGTGTGCCATCAGTGTAAATGTAAAAATGTGTATACATCCTTGTAAGTCGCTTTGGATAAAAGCGTCTGCTAAAATGACTAAATGTAAATTTAGAGGCCTAGCAGGTATTGTAATAGAGATTAGTACTGCTGCATGGTGTCCTCTACCCCATT
>NC_045163.1:25072348-25264848 GCF_900700415.2 Clupea harengus | reverse complement strand
AAATGATTCAACATATGTTTTCATGCTGCTCAGCATGGATACATAATTAAGAGCCTTGCCTAAGCCATTTAGGCGGCCAGCAGTGATGTTTCTAAGAATGGCATTAACCCCCATTAGAGATGTACAGTCAGTCTACGTATTGTTCTTACGTAGGCTTCATTAGGTCATGAGGTACACCCATGTCATCTTTCTTCATTCACCAGTAGGATCACATCCCTCTACGCCTGTTCTACTGAGGGTTTATCCTTCAGCAAAGACACTGTTCTGACACTCATCTTTCCACTGTAATTCAAAAACAGTCCACCAGGACTTTAAAATGGTGGATTTCTATGTACCTGTATTTGTATCTGTCTGCTGCGCTGTGTTTTGGGATGTGTGTGTTGCACACTAAACGCAAATAATAACAATGTTTAGTGAGTCCTTGGGAATACGCTAGGTATGGTGACAGGCGAGGTGAACCATCTGTTTACTCTTTACAAGCCTGCGATGTTCTGCAGTCCTGACGAGATCTCGCCATGACTCCAGAACATTGCTGGACTGCACAGTAAACAACAGGTTCATCTCCTTTATGCACTGGGATTCTTGTCTTTTCAGAGACTTATTTACACACAGCACAGCAGAATTCCCAAACATGTGTTAGGTGGTTGTGTCCGTTGTGTTATTTATCCAAGTTCTGTGCTATGGTTTTCCTTGTGTCTGGACATAAAGCATTTAGAGTCGTGCATTGCGTTGATAAACAACAACACTGTGTATTGCTTCTTTAGGCATTAGGTAGACAATCTCGTCTCGTCTCGGTGAGATGAGATGAGCCTGTTGTTTGCCCCGTGGGCCTGCTGTGGTCGGGGAGTCCTGACGAGGTGACACGTTCATTACCTGGTGATGTAATCAGAGCTGGATGCCAGGCACTTCCCCGTGAACAGATTCATGAGGGACAAGCGAAGCAGACTGGCCTCCTCCCCTGAATGAGTGGCAGAGATTAAAGAGGTCATTAACAGCCCGCTCAAGGACCAGCCGCATAAACTGATTGATAGATTACAGGCAGTGGATATTTTGGGTTGATAAAATATTTGGTCATAATTGAGTTTGCTAATGGGATGTGAGCAATATGAATGATGGTATCAGAGAGTTTTTATTTCTCAAAAGACAGTGATGTTATAGTCGTGACGGTTTTATTGCTGGGTGACAGACTATGAAACGTAGAGAAATTGCAAGGGCAGGCCCAGTGGCTCTATTCTCTGTGCAACAGCCCCCTCTAACGGTCATATGAAACAGTGCTGGTGTTATTTTTCCATTCGGTAATCTGAGAGAACACTGACATCGGTCTAGGCAGACCAAGACGAACACACATTTTTGTATATAAAAAAAAAATACATGTGCAATGCAACCAGACAGGGCTAAATTAAATATTTAAAAAGGACAGCACTGTACTAACTTTAAAAATAATGCTTAAAGACCTGTGGCAATTTTGATATAATATATACAGTATACCAGCGATATTATGCAACAGGGGATACAATACTAATGCATTTTTTCTTGTTTCTTGATATAACAGCCAACCATATGTAAAATGTCTACCAGTTTCCTGGACCACATAGTTTCAATGCCACAGTTATGTAAGAATATCTAGAAGTAAAGATGCAGATCATTTCTTATATAATTTATGGTGAAAGCAGTGCCTAGCCACTAACAGAATCAGTTCTACACAGTAATGAGCCTAAAAAGGTTTGCATCCCTTCAACATTTCACACTATTTTGTACTTGTGTTTACTCTTGAGAGCATACTTCAAAAAAAGCTTTACTGTAATAACCAATTGGGTTCAATCTTTTTAAAAAAAAATTAAATATATTTATTGAAGGGTACTTTGGGGCCATACAGGATAAAAATACAAAGGCAAGAGCGTTTTTCTTCATGTTTTCTGAAAATGTACCCGACTGGGTTCAATCTTGGCAATAGGAGTATCGTCATCAGAGAAAGGCAAAGGGTGTCCTGCAACAGGTAAGTAAAGTATGTGACTTTTTTTTGGGTGGACTGCGGCCGGAGTATTATCTCACCATTGGTCGTAACAATGTTGTCTCCATACATGTACGTCATGACATCAGTGGGGTCTTTCAGGAACACAGATGATTTATCTGGGTGAAAAAAACATATACAGTACACAGACCAACTGTCAGATCTTAACCGAAGCTATCATGTCCATCTGTAAGGCAGCTGTTAATTCATCCTGCATTCTCTCAGACAGCAAACTGCCAAGTCAGTTGCAGAAACACGGAGACTGACCATGCCACTACTTAAGTCCACATACAGCAGAAGGCAAGCAATACAGACATGTAACGCAGCTTCTCGTTGTTTGGGAAATTGAATGTGTTTCATAAATAGTCTATAACAGTTTCATAACATTAGTCATAAAATGTTTGGGAAATAGATGTGTCTCATCTCATCTGTTTCGCTACAGGAACGTGGTCCCATAGCCACAACCAAAACACAAGGGTGCCTGAGAGACAGGAAGTCCTGGTTTGACGAAGATGAACTTCCTGTGTGCTAGAAGAATGTAAACACCCATTCAGAACAGTGGCACGAGTACTCACAGATTACTGCTTCCTTGTGCCCAGTGTTTGCTTCCTTTTATATATCCTATTAGGATATCTGAACTGCTAAGCAAACATAGGCCGTGTCAAGAGGAACTGAAATGAGAACTGCCATAGGCTACAATAGGCAAATAGTTTGTAATATGTATGACCAGTTTATTCTGTGCAGCATTGGTTCAAAGTTAGCTATCCAAAATCTGCTACTCTGAAAGTAGGCCATCATTTTAACTATAAATTATAATTAACATTTTAATTATAAATGTATACATAATATAATTTCTTTCAGGTGTTTAAAATGCTCCAAAGGACATTTCCATAAAATAAGGTTGTCTTTGTATTTCGTAAGGGCCAAATACACAAAGCTTTTTGTGACAGGGGTCAATTAATTCTCAAAGCCTCTGGCATGAGGGTCACGGGTAGGATATTCTGTCTCGTGACAATAACGCCTGACATAGTCTCTAATCCACCGAGGATTCCAAAACGCAGTGAAGTCCTACGGGAATAAACCATGCATACAGAGGCACGTAACTCATTTAAACAAGCAGTACAACAGATGTAATCGCATATGTATATACTACAATTGTTTATAAACAACAATAGAAATAGCCAGAAAGCTACCAAGCGGACGAATATAACCCACAGTAAAATGTTCTCACATATGCTACCCCGTTTGAATTGTTTACAGTGTTAAGTAGTACAAACGATGTGTGCGTTGAATCAACATGGCTATCTAAAATCGCAACGTCATGGTGACGCCACACGCACACACAACCTTTGTGTCCTCTAAATGAACGTAGCCTACCGCATAGAAGTTCTTTCATCCCTTGCACTGAGCACACGAAAGATGTTGACTTGTTGAGAAGCCTTGCTTGAAATATTCGGCTGCCATGCTTCTCAATGCGACGTTCGCAAAAAGTTATTGGGTCCCGATAAAATTCCAGTGACTTGTCACCCAGAAGTGATATTCCCGTAGATCCCGGTAATTTAGACATCCTTTTGTTTAAACACAGCACATCTAATCCCTCTGATACCTTTCGTCATACAGGCGTAGAATAACTAAGTCAGTACCCTAAGAAGCGACCAACAGGTATATGCATTACAAATAACCCTAAACATTTTCTACCTAAAGCCAGCATATGGTTGGCTACTTTAAATTCACATTAATGCCTCAGATCGCAGCCTCTGAATTTGACTAGACACACAAGTACAGTCTCCATGGAGTAGCCGGTTTCAAAATACAGGAAGTGTTTATCCTCCGAGCGGATGATTTTGGTAGCTACATGTTAATGCAGGAGGCTACGTTATGAAAAGCTGGACACTGACTATCTTTTGAAATAAAAAAAAATAACAGAACTACAGAAATTCCATGCCACGAGCCTACATTTTACGCTTGCTCCATAGGCTATCTATGTATGCGTATTAGGGCTACCTATGGGGGGATTTGTTTTTCTAGCGCGCAGGGGGGGATAGGGGGGTGTTTTATGAGTTCGTTTTATGGGGTTTAAAGTTTAAAGTCCGAATTTCCGAGGTTAAAGTCCGAATTTAATCTCAGAAGTTATTTATATTTATATTTGTATTATGAATTTGGTCTGTGAGGCTACTCTTTATTTTTCTCTATCAACTTCTATAATGTTAATGGTGAATTCCAATTTGTATCTTTCTAACCTTCCAAACCACAAAATCTAAGATGTTTGTGTGTAGTGTAGCACATACAGGCTATTTACAATCTATAACGATTAGCCAATATTAAAGTCAACTAACATCAATAGGCTAAATATAGGCCTACTCATCAAAAAAACTTGATACAATTATCATATCAGTAGATACTGTGACATTTAGATACTTTGTTTAAAACTTTCTGCTCCAAACCTAAATTTAGCATATCACCATAGATGGAAATATGCTGTTTTTTGAAACAACACACAAGATTTGGTGGAACATTTATCCAGTTTTTGCTTTGTTTTGTGTGTTTGCAGGCTTGTTACCAACTAAAGTGGTTATACAAATGTGCATGTATGTAGAGGAAATATAAATGAGAGATTTCTCCACTATTACTGCTGTATCTATAAGTGCTGGGCTTTCAATGAGACAAAGTGAAAATGCAGCTACAGTAAAGGTCTGCTACTTAGCAGATGCTTTTACTTCATGGTCGTCCGTTTACGGAGACACGGAGAGCCCTCTCCGTCGTGGCAAACCCTCTCCGAGCACCTCTCCGTGGCCTGACGTGCACCTCCCAAACTGCGTGACCACGGAGTAACGGAGTCGTAGAATTATATTTCGGCCTTTACAATGGCCTCCTGCACTGCCCAGGAATTGAACCTGGGTCGGCTGTATGTCAGTTAGGAACACTAACCACTGTACCTCTGACGCCACTTACCATATGGAGTAAATGTATCACACTCCAGAGTGGTATCTACAGTATTGTTAAAGCAGCAATACGTAGTTCTGTTCCAAAACTAGTAAGCTAACTACCTAAAAGGCATGCAAAAACCTTGCAAACACCACCAACAGCCCAGCTGACACTGATAGAAGCTTGCCAACACACTGACTGGTGTAATTTGGCAGTTTATTTGGCAATGTCATGCGTGTGAAAGCTTTTCTTCCATTTTTGCAGGGTGTACCAGCCCGTTACACAGAACTGCATAAGGCATATCCTGGATGGCTAGTGGGGAATACACAGGTGTTTATCTGTCCTTTACATGACCATATGCTATCAAAATGAATTTGAGGATGGTACCTAAACTAGTTGCCTATAAAACCATATCTCAAAAAGTGTCAAATTGTTGCATAATGCTACTTTAAAGGCCCACAAACAGATTAAAAAGTTTGATATTGGTGTCACGCTTGTCTTTGCAGTAAATGTGAAGTTGATAAAAATTTGATTCCAAATACAGGGGAGACAATGGATCAGCATTAGGGCTACAGCAGACATCAAATGGTAGCATCTACACACCTTTTGGTACAACAGAAATTGATGAAACATATTGCAGCATTTCAGATTGATTTGTTTGTTATTACAGTATTTACTGTAAAGGTGTCATACTTCTTTTGCAATGCAATACCAAATTATGCAAAAAATATAGGATACGGCATCACATAATATGGGCATTTTGTAGCGCTTTCAAATGTTATATTTTAAAGTTATGGCTGCCCGAGTCACTTGTGGGTGAAGTATGAAGTGTTTTGGTGGTTGTAGTGCTTTTTCCATGAAAAGTTAACTGATGTGTGAGTGTGAGTGTTATAAAGCACATTGTGTGAAGAGTTTTGAAAAAGTGAGAGCAATGGTGCTTTGGTAAGGAGGTGTTAGCCAATGGTTCTTCCGTGACAAGCTGGCCATCTGACGCCAGAGTGAGAGAGAAGGGCTGCCCACGTCAAGCTGGCCACCTGACGCCAGAGTGAGAGAGAAGGGCTGCCCACGCTCAGCCAGAGTGAGAGAGAAGGGCTGCCCACGCTCGCCTATATGCTCACTGGGGGGTTATCCAACTTTCGATGCCAGCCAACAAGAGGAGCTAGCGCTTCAAGCTTCCATCTGGGATTTGCAGCTGAGGGAGCACATTCACATCAGTGCCCCCAGCTCTATTGCGGCGGCCATGGACGAGGCTGAGCGCGTGGAGCACGTCCTGTAGTCCACATGGACGAGGGGAGCACGTCCTGTAGTCCACTGGCGGAAGCCATGGACGAGGTTGAGCGCGTGGAGCACGTCCTGTAGTCCACTGGAGGGAGCCATGGACGAGGCTGAGCGCGTGGAGCACGTCCTGTAGTCCACTGAACCAAAGCACCACATGCACCAAACTGACCGGGAGTAGAGGGAGAGCCAAACAGCCACGACCATCAGGCAGGGCAGACACAAGGCTGCGCCACTGTCACCGGAGAGAGGGTGCAGGTGGAGAGGAAGCTGTCACCAGAGAGAGGGTGCAGGTGGAGAGGAAGCTGTCACCGGAGAGAGGGTGGAGGTGGAGAGGAAGCTGTCCCCAGAGAGAGGGTGCAGGTGGAGAGGAAGCTGTCACCAGAGAGAGGGTGCAGGTGGAGGGGAAGCTGTCACCAGAGAGAGGGTGGAGGTGGAGGGGAAGAGGATGTTGGTCACAGGTTGGTCATCATCCATTTTGGATCCCTGTATCATTGGATTAGATCTGCTGGCCAAGTGGGGGCTATGGTGGATGTGTCCAGAGCACAGCTGATTCCAGCCCTTCACGGCCACTTGAGAAGACAACCCATCGACCCATCAGAGGGGCCACCAGATCCACATCAACAGCCTGAAGAGCCACAACACAGCCTGCCGGAAAAGAACCGCTGCCAGCTGGAGAGAGGCCAGTGCCTTGCTCACGCCGCAGCCGTCGTTAAAAGCATCGCAAACGGAGAGGAGCTGTCACTACGCCACCAGCAGCCTAGGTCGTGTGACTGTGCTGTGACTGCCAGGTCCAGAGATCACAACCAGAGATCGCCGTCTTGATGCAAGAGTCCAGCACTTTTGCTGCTGCCGCAGAGGTCGTCGCAAGCTGTTTTCGCCAGTCCAGAGGGTCTCCATGCCCCCCATCGTGACAGAGACAGAGCCCGTCTGACCGCCACTGAGCCCCAGGTGGGAATGTTTGCACCCCAGCAGTGGCCTCCAGAGTCGCCAGCTGGCCGCTGCATCCAGAAGTTGAACCGGCCAGCATGCCAAAACCACCACCAACAGCAGAGACCACACAGGCAATCGAGGAACTGTGCCAGTGGACCTGCGAGGGGCTGGAGTCAACCCAGAGATGTCAGCTGAAAGAGTCAACCCAGAGATGTCAGCTGAACGAGCTCCAGGAGCAGTTCACCGTCATCTTTGCAGCCGGAAACGAAGACTGCACGCTCACCAGCCTGGTCCAGCACTACACCAACACTGGAGATGCATGCCCCACCCGCCCCGCCCTCGCTGTCTGCCCCTCTGGGGACCATATCCCTGTGGAGGGATATTTCGTTTTTTGTTCTTGTTGTCAATATGCCTTTAAAGCTCTGCGAGTTTTTGTCCTAGAGTCATAAAAAGAACACCCCCAGAAACCTTTTAATCTTTTACATATATGCCACTTGTGCATATACAGAACTACAGAAATTCCATGCCACGAGCCTACATTTTACGCTTGCTCCATAGGCTATCTATGTATGCGTATTAGGGCTACCTATGGGGGGATTTGTTTTTCTAGCGCGCAGGGGGGGATAGGGGGGTGTTTTATGAGTTCGTTTTATGGGGTTTAAAGTTTAAAGTCAGAATTTCCGAGGTTAAAGTCCGAATTTAATCTCAGAAGTTATTTATATTTATATTTGTATTATGAATTTGGTCTGTGAGGCTACTCTTTATTTTTCTCTATCAACTTCTATCATTTTAATGGTGAATTCCAATTTGTATCTTTCTAACCTTCCAAACCACAAAATCTAAGATTGGATTAGATCTGCTGGCCAAGTGGGGGCTATGGTGGATGTGTCCAGAGCACAGCTGATTCCAGCCCTTCACGGCCACTGGAGAAGACAACCCATCGACCCATCAGAGGGGCCACCAGATCCACATCAACAGCCTGAAGAGCCACAACACAGCCTGCCGGAAAAGAACCGCTGCCAGCTGGAGAGAGGCCAGTGCCTTGCTCACGCCGCAGCCGTCGTTAAAAGCATCGCAAACGGAGAGGAGCTGTCACTACGCCACCAGCAGCCTAGGTCGTGTGACTGTGCTGTGACTGCCGGGTCCAGAGATCACAACCAGAGATCGCCGTCTTGATGCAAGAGTCCAGCACTTTTGCTGCTGCCGCAGAGGTCGTCGCAAGCTGTTTTCGCCAGTCCAGAGGGTCTCCATGCCCCCATCGTGACAGAGACAGAGCCCGTCTGACCGCCACTGAGCCCCAGGTGGGAATGTTTGCACCCCAGCAGTGGCCTCCAGAGTCGCCAGCTGGCCGCTGCATCCAGAAGTTGAACCGGCCAGCATGCCAAAACCACCACCAACAGCAGAGACCACACAGGCAATCGAGGAACTGTGCCAGTGGACCTGCGAGGGGCTGGAGTCAACCCAGAGATGTCAGCTGAAAGAGTCAACCCAGAGATGTCAGCTGAACGAGCTCCAGGAGCAGTTCACCGTCATCTTTGCAGCCGGAAACGAAGACTGCACGCTCACCAGCCTGGTCCAGCACTACACCAACACTGGAGATGCATGCCCCACCCGCCCCGCCCCCGCTGTCTGCCCCTCTGGGGACCATATCCCTGTGGAGGGATATTTCGTTTTTTGTTCTTGTTGTCAATATGCCTTTAAAGCTCTGCGAGTTTTTGTCCTAGAGTCATAAAAAGAACACCCCCAGAAACCTTTTAATCTTTTACATATATGCCACTTGTGCATCAATGTTTTTAGTTAGAGGAAATATCCAAAAACATCAAGGCATGTCAGACTACATACAAAAGTCTAACAGGACAGGTGGGCAGCAACTGAGCAAAAGATTCAAGAGATGGCTTAGGTAGGCCTCATTAAGCCTTCCCCAGTCCATAGGCCATGCCTGCTGTCCATAGGCCATGCCTGCTGTGTGTGTGTGTGGTGTTGTCTGTGTGTGTGTGTGTGTGTGTGTATGTGTGTGTGTGTGTGTGTGTGTGTGTGTGTGGTGTTGTCTGTGTGTGTGTGTGTGTGTGTGTGTATGTGTATGTGTGTGTGTGTATGTGTGTGTGTATGTGTGTGTGTGTGTGTGTGTGTGTGTGTGTGTGGTGTTGTCTGTGTGTGTATGTGTGTGTGTGTGTGTGTGTGTGTGTGTGTGTGTGTGTGTGTGTGTGTGTGTGTGTATGTGTGTGTGTGTGTGTGTGTGTGTGTGTGTGCCTGCTGTCCTGGTCAAGAAAGATGGAAGAGCCATCCGCCGAGCCGACCTGCATCTGCGCCCGAAACAGTGTCGTCTGTTCCTGGCGAGAGACAAGCATTCCTGCGCCATGTGGTTGGTGTGGCAGGGGTGCCCAGTCAGGGGTGCCCACTCACCCATCAAAGGTATCAGTGGTGAGAGACGGGCCTGTGCCCGGTGACGTCGGAGAGCTGCGGAGCTTCCTGGGACTGGGGTCCTATTTCGGTCGCTTCGTCAGAGACTTTGCCACCACTGCCAGCCCGCTGCATTGACTAACTCAGAAAGGGCAACCATTCCAATGGCGTGACGATTGTGCTGCCGCCTTTGATTGACTCCGGGGCGGCACTCATCAAGGCTCCCGTGCCGGCGTTCCCAGACCTGCAGTGTCCGTTCATCCTGGACCCCAATGCCAGTAACGTGGGCCTCGCAGGAGGGAGAGCACGGCGAGAACGTCAATCGCATATTTCAGCCTCTCACCCAGACCACCCGAGGGGAACTACTGCCAAGCTGTTGGCTGTCCTCCTGGAATTCGCCAAAGTTTAGGGGATTTGCATGGCGATTATTCGGGTGGTGTGAATGAACGGGGGGGGCTAACGGGGGTGGGTGGACAAGGCCACCAGTGTCAAGCCTGTTAAAAACAGGTTCTACTCATTGGCCTTGTCCACGCTGTCCCACACTGTACTCTGTGAATGGGGATGACACCATCCATGCAGAAGTTTACGTATCCCATAATGCATTGTATTAGCCCATCTATGTCAGAACCTCCCAGTCCGTGGCCTTCAAACAGCCCCTCAAAGCCTAAATTGCATCATGTGACCATCTCCTGAATGTCCTGGTGGTTGCAGGTTGCCACTGGACCGGAGGCTCATACTGGGGGTGAGAGGTGGACCAGGTTCTGATCCGATCTGGGGGAAGGGCTGTGGCGCTGTATGCATCCTTGATGTTGGCCAGGGTTAAATCCAGGGTTTTAGTGTGTCCAGTTGCACAGTCAACAAACTGGATGAAGTTTGTCATTGTGGAGGAGAGTTCAGTGAGGTCTGCTGGCGGCTGGGTATCAGGGAGAGGAGGAGAGTTCAGTGAGGTCTGCTGGCGGCTGGGTATCAGGGAGAGGAGGAGAGTTCAGTGAGGTCTGCTGGCGGCTGGGTATCAGGGAGAGGAGGAGAGTTCAGTGAGGTCTGCTGGCGGCTGGGTATCAGGGAGAGGAGGAGAGTTCAGTGAGGTCTGCTGGCGGCTGGGTATCAGGGAGAGGAGGAGAGTTCAGTGAGGTCTGCTGGCGGCTGGGTATCAGAGAGAGGAGGACTTCCTCGTTGCATCCCCCGAGTGATGGACTGGTGCAGCGGTTTGCTACTACAACCTGTGAGAGCGGCTGAGGGGAAAGTGAGCCTATGACACCCATTGCTCTGGAGAACACTTCGCACACAGAGATAAGGTATGGGTCTATTGTCCAGAGCACAAGAAGGGGGTGTCTCCTAATCTGACGAGCCAGTGGATTGAGTGACTGGCTTGCACCCTATTGGCACCTGGTTCGTCCTGAAGAGGACTGAAAGACTCTAACCGCGCCGCCTACCCACATTCCCTCTCCACGAGTGGACCCCATGGGGCGCTCCCAGTGTCAACGACAGGGTCCCCTGCACGTGAGAGACGAGGGGTGTTTCTCAAGGAGTGTTTCCTAAGGAGGGATCCTTGACGGCTGCGTTTCAACGCTGCTATGTCATCAAAACCTGCCCGAAGGACTGTTCCGATGTTTAGGGTCCTCCTAAATCTACCAAGGCCCGAGTCCTTCCTATAGAGAATTCTAAGGATGCAGATGGAGTATCCTCTGCTTTCTTAAATCACCCACTATCTTATGTGCACGTACCAGAGCCTTTAAAAAAAAAACAGAAGCGTGGACTGTTCCATTCTTGGTTCTCCAAATGCTAGGAAGGGGTCTTGCCTAGCCTCTGAAGGACGCGTCCTACCAAGGAAGCATCCTTGACTCTCAGAAACATTCATTGTTTTAATGCCTGGGTCACTGGGGACACTTTGGTGGGCGCTGTGTAGTGTGCATGGGGGTGTGCACTCCCTGATGTGTGTGTGATGCGAGTTTACCCCACAATCCTGTTTGTGTGAGGTGTAAATGGTAAATTCTGTGTTTAATGTCAGAAATCTGTGTGCAATGTGTAGTTATTTATGTGTGATTTTCTGTCTGTTAGCATTGTGTCCACCTCTACCCAGTGTCCACGTATATGACTGCTGTCCTTGCCAAATATATTAAATCTGTGAATATTTGGTGTATAGTTCAACAAATGTCAAAACATTAAAGAGAAACTTTTGAATTGTCGCGTTGCTGCAATACATTACAATTGTGGAATTTTCGCCAAAGAAAAGGATTGAGGTGAAAACATGGCTATAGAATGTAGACTGATTTTCCCACAAGATGGCGCGAATTTACCCTGACTCCAACGCGCGCAACCTTCAAAATAAGTCAAACCGAGGTACGCACGCCACTCTCAACCTGCCGTTCATGGGTAAGCTCGTTTTGTGCGTGCGTACCCTGGCTGTATCTGCTGCCAAGATGGCTTTGATCCGTTTCAAAGTGCCAAGGTAATATGAAAACGCATGGTGACCCAACGCGGTCCTGACCTCTCATATCTGCGTCTTACAGCACAAGTAAGTTAATTTGAATGATTAATGCTCATGTTATTAATAGCAAGTTCACTGTAATTATTAAAAGAAATCTGTATGTATCTTTCTGTATATGGCGGAAATTCTAAATAATCCCCGTAGGCGACAATTAACTGCGCTAATAGTTGCTTTTGGGGTAATTATCGATGTAAAAAGGACCGTTGTGCAGTGTCAAAACTTCTTAGCCGTTTAGACGAATGACGTAAACAAACGAAACATCCTGATTAATGTTCAGAAAAAGGCATTATGTGACAGTTTGCTGAGTTTTTAACGGATGGAAACCACCCACTCCATTTATTTAGTGTCTTATGTAGCTAGTCAAGCGTGTTTTGATTAACTTTGTCATCTGAACTGTATTTACATAATGAAAATGACGTGAAGTGGCCTACAACTTTTGTAGATGACGTGGGGTGGTGGGATACACTTGTTTTAGGAAATATTTGTTTCCTAATTTGTATCTCCCTGGACCGCTTTTGCATTTCACGTTCGTTTACCTGTTGACAATTTCTCTTGGCGTTTGGGCGGCACATGATGTTTTGGTCATCACCTCATGTCGTAGATGACCCGGGAGAAATCCAGGTGCACTTGAAAGCTTTGCTTCGCTCTACCTCAGTGTTGGCTAGTCTCCTGATTCCCTCACACGATAATGCATAGACGTACTGTTCATGTGTGCTCTCCCGCAAACTTGCTACCTTGATAAACTGTGATGAATCCTGTTGCGTATTTTCTGCGTGTCGGTTTAGGATCTGTGCATCCCAAATTACACTCTAACCATCCGCTAAAAGCTATACTCTGCAGACAAGCTATCTCATTTATGGTAGTGATTACCTTTCCTCTGTCGTTACAGACACCAGACTTGACTGTAAATAGATGGTAACTGTAGATAAAAGATGTTATCTGTGTGAGTGTGCGGTGTCTCATGTGTTTGTTGAGACCTTGCTTAGGGTGTTTTACCTGTGCATTACCAACGATCTTTCGCATGCATATCATCTATCAGAGAGGAACTACAGTGAAATTGCCCAGATCGGGTGTAGGCTGATGTTGACAGTCAAGCTGATGTATTTTATGACAGTCTGCAATAAAAGCCCCTGCACTTAAGATTGCTTCAGATAACCTGTCTGTGATGTCAAATCAAAGAGCAATCTCTTGGAGGTCTCAAAGAAAATTAGAACTCGCTTTTGAAGAATGCTTCGGACAGTAGTAGTTATAGCTTTTACCGCTTTTCCCCATCTAAACACCTTCTTGGATGATGTGTGTTGTGTGTGTGTGTGTTATGTTGTGTTGTCTGTGTGTGAGGGGAAAGGGCTCAGTGTCATGTTCAGCCGCTTCACATGGGTTGAGACGGAATCCTGGCCAACTCCAACGGCCAAAGCCTCCTTACAAGTCATTGATCGTGACAGTGCAGCCATGAGAAAATGTACTTTGTCCATTCCCATCAAAAGGAGGGGAAACTGCATCATGGCTAGTGCTTGCAACAATCAGTTTCTTCCATAGTGCATTGTGGCTCAGGCGCTGTGTCAACCTCCATGGCCGGTTGTCACAGCTCCACGGAGCAAACTCACATGCAAAATTACTCTTTCAAAAGCCATTAAGGTCATCTGGTTCCTGTTATTCGGAGAGAGCACTTTCTCCATGCACGGAGTGACTTCTTTTGGGTTTGGACTCCTGCTCCTCTGTGCCTTCTACTGTACGTACACCCTGTCTGACATAATCTATCTGACCACATGGAAAAGTTAAATGCCCTCTGGTAGCAGTTGCATGGTGTGGCGGAGAAAATAAAGACCCCAGCGTTGCACCTCTCTTGTGTCTGTTCAGTAGTTCTTAGATGGTTCCTGTGGTTCTTTCATTAGGACTATCGCTAGGACAGGATGCCATTTCTATCCGGCTGTTATGGTGCATCACTGGCATGAGTTCATTAAGCGGTAAGGAGTTCACAATGGGACAGCGTTGTGATGACAATGCCTGTGCTCATCGTCTTTTTCATTTTTTAGAAGATTATATCTTGAATGAGTATCTGTCTCAGTTTTGTAATGATAAACAGTGCCACCTGACTCAGCTCAGGATGATATAAACAAACAAGTGTTGGAAAGGCAGTATTTTATTTAAGACTAAGCGCAGCTCGAGCCTTAAAAGGAATCCCTTAATGATGCCCTTGAAAGACTCTGATCACCTTGAACTGTGTACTGTGCTCTTAAGGCTACAGAAATAGCCTTCGTGTGGAGGTGGAGAATAGATGTATTCGGAGAGACTAATGACGACGATTTTCTTCTCCCTCCAGCCCTGAGAAAGGTTGTAGGTAGCAAGTAAGACCATAATGGAAGAACAACAGTAGTGCTAACTTTGACACCCAGACCACTTCTAGTTGTCCTCATACGCAGTGCAAACGAAACGCCTGTTGTTGTTTCTCTCTCAATCATAGCTGTTTCCTTTGGGTAAGAGTCATTGTCTTGGCTCCAGAGATTGCTTCACGGACAGATCCAGCTCAAGGTGTAAATGGCGTTTGTGTGTGGCGGGAGGCTGTTTGTGTTTGGTGTTGATGGTTACGAAAAGTAGCAACGGCCACAGGATTTTCGCAGAGGAGTTTATTTCAGTCCCGTGATGTGAATGCTTCAGATAGGTTGGCTATTTACTGACTTAGAGAGAGAGAGAGAAAGAGATAGATGGCAGCCGTTTCATGAGAGAAACGCTTTTTTTATCTTCTGTTCAACAGCTTCATCTACCGTGCAAATGGGTCTGTTAAGTCTTATAGCCCGGGCCGTTCAAATGGCAGAAGGCATTATATGGGACACTTGGACCAGGTATTTGCATCTGTCAATCAAGTCAAGCGAACATTTATATGCCGGCTCTCTCTCTCTCTCTCTCTCTCTCTCTGAAGCAACAGAAGAAACAGTGCGAGGATGTCTGCAGTGACCCCCACAGAAAGCCATTAAGTATAATTTTGCAGCATGCCGTTTTTTGTGTGATGCTTTTGGCACATTGTGGGAATGAGCGTGTCTCACGTGGAAGTGATATCTCTTTTTTAACGCCACACGAGAGTGAGGAAAACAAAACCACTCATTCTTTCCCCCAAATTCTTGTCGCTCAGAGTCGGCGAGCGCGGGCGAGGGCGATGCGCGCGGCTCTCGTTACAGAGAGTTTCCAGGGAGCCCGTAATCACGACTGTAATTTTCAATTTTTCATCCGTAATTCTCTGGTCTGTGGCCGTGAAAAAACAGGAGGCCAGGCGGCCTGTTTGCTGGATGGCATGCATAGTTATTCACACTGATTTCAGAGGCTCTGGTTTGGCTCAACTGAGCCGAGGGTTAAGAGGCGGTAACAGCTGTGTGGATGACTGGGAGTTTCCTTCTGCTGCGCACATCTGAGCCATTTATCAACAAGCACAGTGCTTTAATGAGGCGTGACTGCTTGTTTTACATGTTTTTTTTTATTCATTTATTGGTAAATGCCATAAAACATTATTAATGTGTTCATTTTGGTTCTGTTCGCAGACACAGTGTTCCTACATGATGGCACTGATAAAAAAAAAGCTTCTTGCCTGGTTCTAATAAGGGGATGTCATTGTCAGTGTACCTTACAGTGTTCTTGGGGGCTATCTGGCATCTTTACATTGCACGCACATTATGACCACAGATAGTCATCCTGGCAACGGACCAGCGCTAATAGGTTCATACTAATGTAAATATTGTACAGATGGATGTCCAGTCTGGTCCTTACTGGAGGCTGTTGCAGTCAAGTGTTTGAGGCCACATTGTCATATTGAGATAATTTTTTATAACTCTGGAAACACCGAAGAGTAAATTAAATGTTTTTAAAGTATTTGTGACGCATTTGTGAGATTAGTTTTCCGACTAGAGTACTTCTAATGGCTTTAGATAGCACACATGATACCAATCCTGACTGCCATAACATATATGTAGCCTACAGTATCTCAGTAATGGTATTGAACTTGACTTGTGTTACTGTCTACGGGCCAAGTCCACTGCGCAGAACTTGAAACCATGAAATTGCAAAGAATTTTTCCGCTCATGTGATGTTTGACTGTTGCTGTCTCTCAGGCACAATGATGAGTTCACTTGGAGTGGAGGAGGAGGAGGAGGAGGAGGAAGAGGAGGAGGAGGAAGATGTAGCATGTGTGAGAAAAGGAATAATATGTGGAGGTGTCCCTTGTGACAGGAGCTGGAGCTGGAGGTGGAGCTGGAGGTGGCTGCCATCTGGGCAAACATATCACACGTCGCATTTATTTACCCTTCCGGAGCTGCGAACACCTCCGTTTCAGCGGGGCCCACGAGCCCAGGCGGAAAGGTGTGAGCTCTCACAGTAGGAGCAGGGGAGGGGGGGGGGGGGGGGGGGGGGGGGTTGGAGGGGATGGAGATGGAGTGGGTCTGTGGCATGGGTCTCTGGTGGGGCTTGGCTGTTGTCAGGGGGATCGTCTGATGGAAGAGGCTGCTCTCTGACCCCGACTGCCTCCGGGGTGTAAGCTGTGGTGTTAAGATGTTGTCAGAGAAAGTGAGGGGTAGACTTATTGACAGAGAGAGAGTGTGTGGGAGAAGATTTGAATATGTGTTACAATTACAACAATATGAATACAATAGATAGAATAATAAGAATTCTTGTAGTATTCTAGTGAATTGTTTTTTTATTTTACTAAGAGTCGCACTGCCATTCATGGTATTAAGTGCTCTGAATCCTTAAGCTCTTTAAGGAAAGGAAGCTGTATATCATAATCATGTTTGATACACCCAGTAGTTAGCATTTTCTGTGTGCTACTCAAAAAACAAAAAACTTCTGGCTGTAGATAAAGTCCTCTACCTCACTTGCGAACAGCCATTCTCGTCTGCGGACTGAAGCCACCTTATCTGAAGGGTTGTCGTCTTGATTTACTACCTCCAGGAAACTCATTTCCAGGAAGCCCAAGCTTTGTTAAGGGAGAAAAGCAGAGGTTGGGGTTCATTATCATCCGTGGCAAGAGGATGGCCAAACCAAATTAAGAAGCTGGATGTGGTGATTACTAGAGGACTCAGTAAATATCAAGAGTCGCACGGAGCCTCCCTACTCCCAGCAGCACAGATTTATTATTGACTGACCCATCCTCCTGGACCCCTGAGAGGGGATTGTGGGAGATCGATCTCGGCGCTGTGAGCGGCTCTGTGAGCGGCTCTGCGCTCCGTAGGAGTGGTGTGGTGATTAGACACAACTCATGCTGCTGTCGCCGTGGATTAGAACCGCCAGGAACACCGGCAGATGAGCGGCTGAGTCGTTTGTGTGTTCAGTCAGTGAGACATTGGGATCTGGTCTTCCTTTCACTCTCACACTCCCTCCCTCTCTCTCTCCCTCTCTCGGTCTCTCTCTCTCTCACTCCCTCCCTCTCTCTCTTCCTCACTCCCTCCCTCTCTCTCTCTCTCTCTCTCGGCCTCTCTCTCTCTCTCCCTCCCTCTCTCACTCCCTCCCTCTCTCTCTCTCTCCCTCCCTCTCTCTCTCTCTCACTTCCTCCCTCCCTCTCTCTCTCTCTCTCTTTCTCTCTCTTCCACCTCCACCTCCAGAAGACCGGATGCGTAGAGCCATGTAGAGGTGCCCCTCCTGACCAGCCTGATGACGGTTACCAGTGATGGCCACACAACCAGACCCAGCTGAAGAGTAAGCACCGGAAAACAGCCATGAATAACCAGACCATGCGCCAGTTCTCTCCTCCCTTGGATGAATAATGCATATCTCTGTCTAATAAATGTCAATGTGACATATGGAAGGCCATATGAGGGCTATATAATATGATACAACAACCTGCTGACATGCAAGTCTCCTAATATATAGAAGGGGGTGAGGATATGGTAAAGCATAAATAGGTTAACATGTCATCTTAGGTTAGACACATAGTATTTCCCTTGTTCATGTCCTACCCTTGTAGACAGCTAGTCATAAGGTACATAGCCAAAATCTGTGGTGTGTTAATTCCTAAATAAAACGTTTTAATGTTTTCAAGGGAGTACTAATAGTGACGTGGCGGTTACGGTTGTTAAGGCGTTTGACGCTTGCCTTTTGTTTGCAGTTCAGTTGATGACCTGGTGGACTCCGTTCATGTTCTCAACTCTCTGGAGAAGATCGTCCTCACCATCTTCCTGGCGGTCATCATCATCATGACAGTCCTGGGCAATCTCTTGGTAATGGTGGCTCTTTGCAAAGACCGACAGCTACGGTAAGGCAGGACACCGGACACCGCGTGGGAGACTGAGCTCATAAGCTCAGGAGGCTTTCACTTATGTCTATATTATGAAAGCATATTTAGAGCTCAGAGCAAACCTAGTTCTTTACCTTTGTCACTGCTGAATGTATTTGCACAAGCAAAAACTTATTCAAACACGGTCTTCGTCGGTGCTCTAAATGACTCCATAGTCCCAGTGGGTGGCCTAGGCAGACATTCTCATTCTCCCAGGGTAAACCTTTCAATTGTGTTCATATACATCTGTGGGTTTCCGCGTCCCTGTGGGTTCTGCGTCCCTGTGGGTTTCAGATCTGTGAGGAAATGAACGCCCCCCCCACTCTATTTCAGCAGACCCGTCTCTCGGGTGCTTTGGGAAGAGGAAAAGCACTGGAAATGGGAGAAGGCTAATGTGGTTGGGGAACGCAATTATTAAGCAGGCATATATGGGAAACAGGCTCCTCATTTATGCTACGCTAGTCCAACTCCCCTGGCACTGAGAGACTACGTAGCATGACAAAAGAAGAAAATGGACTGATTCAAGTGTAGTTGTGCTGCCAGGGGTGTGGATCGCTGTTTCTAATGATAAGCAGACCATCTGGTTGATGTGGAGATTCTTATTTGATTACTTCTGATTTAAGTGCCCAGTTTGGGGTGGAAGTGTCCGCAATTCCGTACAGCTGGTTGTCATTATCGAGTGTTTGGATTGATGCCTCTTAAATACTTGTCACAATAATGCCTACTTAAGTCAGTTAAACCTGTCAGTTTGTGTGATGAATGAAGTGAAATTAAATTATTGAAGTATCCTCGAGACAGTTACTTTCATCCCAGTGTTTGCCAAGCCATGACATTTCCCTCTTCTTTTCCACTGATCAGAAAAACAGGTCCTTTCTTAAAAACAAGCTGAAAATATTACATTTCTTTTTATGAGGGGGGAAGAATTAATGCCACATGGTATCGGTGGGCTTCAGTGGTCCTCTGGAAGAATGGAAAGAATACTAGATTTTTATATTTAAAAAATATTGATGTGGTCTAAGTCATAATTACAAACATGTTTGTAACGTGATCAAATGTACCAGTAGCTGCTACTGTATATCAGCTGGGCACTGCTGCCTGTTACAGTCATCAACCAAGAGGTATCGTTCATATTTTACCCCTTTGAATTCTGGGACATTTCCCCTGGTGGTGGGTCACTGTCCTGGAGCATTCTGGACCAGCCATGAGCAGAGGGGTCCCCTTTCTGAGCTGGGTTCTACTCAAAGGTTATTCACGTAAACAAATATTTTTTCCCCCTTCTCCTAGTCACCCTTGTGCCTGCTCACAGGCTTAGGGCCGGGATGCTGTAAGATGATGTCCCTTACTTATGGTGCAACGTGAATAAATCCAATTGAATTGACTTGACTTGAACATCGTACGGCAGATGGCCAATAGATCCCTTCTCTTCTGTGAGACCCTCCTAAAGACCTTTTTTGCTTGTGGCTGTTTTTCTGTTCCAGTGGTAACCACAAGAACTATCCTTACTGGGCCATCTTCCATAATTCCAGCTCTCTGAGGATCTCTGGACTGTGTTTCCTGCTTATTCGCCATTCGCCACTCTCACTTGTACAGTTTTTGTAGATGTTGTCAAGTGGGCAACTGTGGCTAGGCAACTCCGCATGCAGTTTATCCCATGATGTCAGACACTCCTGACCACGCGAAGGTCTTCTCTGAACTCCAGCTGCGTCTTTCACTGTTGTTCCCATTTGCCAAAATGAACAAGTACTCTGTTGACTGTCTGTCATCTGACATCTTCAACAGTGGCTTCTGGCCAGCTTCAGGGTCATCTGATGTCCATGCAGGATGCCTCGCATCGATCCTTTAATACTCCCTTCCTGTTCCTGCCCCTTAAAAAAAAATCAAGTCCCAAATACAAGGCCCTCTTTTCAAATGTGTTTGAATGTGAACTTTCTGTCAACTCTGAAATGTGAACATGCCCCAACTTTCTGATTCTAAACTGTTAATGAAAACATCTTATATAGATCTTCTGTATCATTATATACAGAAAGTGCATATACAACGAATACAACACATTTCAACTAGCTACGCCTGAATGAATGATTCCCACTCCATGTCACAGGTGACTGGAGAAATGTCCTTGATTAATTTAACCAGTAATATTTTTCAGTAATGACTTAGGCTGAGACCTGGCCAACTGCATGGGAAGTGTAAAAAATTGCTGTAGAGAACTGTGATTCCATTTGTCATTGTTTGACACTTAACCGTTCGTTGTACATCCACAGGAAAAAGAAGACCAACTACTTCATTGTGTCGCTGGCTTTCGCGGATCTCTTGGTCGCTCTTCTGGTCATGCCCTTCGCGGCCATCGAGCTGACCGTGGGCCACTGGAGGTACGGCGAGACCTTCTGTCTGGTGCGGACGTCGCTGGATGTGCTGCTCACCACGGCGTCCATACTGCACCTGTGCTGCATAGCGCTGGACAGGTGAGCGTGAGAAACCAAACAACACATGAAAAGGTCATCTCCCAAACAAGCACTACGGACACAAACAAGCTTGGAAAATCGTTTTTGAAGTGGGCAGTAGATTAAAGTGTGGTGTGGTTAAATGGGCAGTAGATTAAAGTGTGATGGGGTTAAATGGGCAGATGTACATTCGGTTTTGCCTGAAGCCTGGCGGAGCACACAGTGTAATGCAGAATACTAGGAGGCTTTTTCTATACTGACTCAGGAGTCAGTGTGCCTCTCTGGACTCTGGAGTCAGTGTGCCTCTCTGGACTCTGGATTCAGTGTGCCTCTCTGGAGTCAGGAGACCAGGGTGCCTCTCTGGAGTCAGGAGTCAGTGTGCCTCTCTGGACTCTGGAGCCTCAGGGTGGAGTCAGTGTGCCTCTCTGGACTCTGGAGCCTCAGGGTGGAGTCAGTGTGCCTCTCTGGACTCTGGAGTCAGGGTGCCTCTCTGGACTCTGGAGACCAGGGTGCCTCTCTGGACTCTGGAGACCAGGGTGCCTCTCTGGAGTCAGGAGTCAGTGTGCCTCTCTGGACTCTGGATTCAGGGTGCCTCTCTGGAGTCAGTGTGCCTCTCTGGACTCTGGATTCAGGGTGCCTCTCTGGACTCTGGATTCAGGGTGCCTCTCTGGAGTCAGTGTGCCTCTCTGCCACCAGAGTTGGGCTCCTGAAGGCACGGTGAATCACACGCACTCCGCTCCGAGGCAGAGGCCAGACCATCTCTGTACTATTTCAATCCCGTTGCATTAACGATGTGACAGGAATCTTGAAGAATTAAAGGAGCTTAGTGAGAAGTGAGCAAGACTTCTGTGCGCCTGACGCAACAGACCTGGGGAAGCGGCCACACATCACATTAAGCAACATCCAAACATAACATGGAACATAATAGCTGCTCCTCCCTGGGGGGAGAGAGGGAATCCTGCTGGAACACGGATATTACATTAAACCACACGCATGCTGCAGCGTGATGTAATATTGGACTATTGAATAGTAAAGCCTGAAGCTTTTTGAATATACAGATAATTTGAGTCACATATGCTGTAATATAGGCATCTCTACAGGCAGCAGTTGGATTGATTGATAACATCATCAAAACGTCAAATACAAGGAGCAGTTTTTGCGTACTGTTGTTGTTCTTTGCTACTTAACCGTCGTGTGTCTTCTCTGCTTAGCCAACTTAGTGTAAATTTAAACATTCAGCATCATCTGTGGTGTATCTTTTAACACACTCTTGGTTTGTCAAGCACTTTTTACGCATAAAAGGTGGATGTTGTGTTCCCATCAGCACGTTATCTGGGGGTGCAGATCTGTGGTGAAAGGGAACCAAAGGTTAATGTAAAAAAAAAGTCAACCTCCCAAAATGTCACGAGACAGTTGTCTCACTCTCAGCCCCTAATTTGTGTAGGCATCTTGTGCGCGTCCACTGACTTATCTTCATAATGAAGGCATCTGCAACATAGATCAGATCTTTTTTTGCTGGGAAATGTCAATTCTGAGGGTCTGCTTTCATTCAACACAGCAAACCATTTGGCTTGCAATGTGGCAATCAACCACTAATGAGGTTGTCATATCATATTTTTTAATTATGCTCTGATTATTTAACAGTTGCTTAATAACACTGACTGTCTGCACAAGTGCTCTGTTTAATATCAGAAGTCTGAAATATACACATCATTTCTCTGGTTAGGCCCTACTTTGAGCTTGATCTCATTTTGGAGAGCACAGCGGTGTCACTGATTCACACCTGCATGACATGGAGTACAATGAGTCATGATTGCACCCCGTACAATTCACTAATTTTAAATCAGTTCAGTTCCTTTATTTCTTTCCCACTCTCTCTGACTATGAAATCATACAACAAAGGAACAAGGAACATGAGATTGCCCGTGAAAGTCAAGAGTTTTTTTTTTTTCATTTTTTAATCAGAGGTATGAATGGATGTGTATGAAAATTGCACCTCTTGAAAAATACAATTACACAACTAGATTAGTGTATCGTTTGATGGATGTCAATCAAATCTCTTCTAAGCTCAGTTACATAACCCTGTGAGGATGACTCACCAGTCAGTGACTCACAGATTAAAACAGTCAGCGTGGCTCTGGATTATTAACTGTATTTTTTTTTTTTTTACGTTGTAACATATCTCCCTGGCTTGGTTTGGCTTCTGCTGTAGGTATTATGCCATTTGCTGCCAGCCGCTGGTGTACAGGAACAAGATGACTCCGCTGAGGGTTACTCTGATGCTGGGAGGGTGCTGGGTCATCCCCTCCTTCATCTCCTTTCTTCCCATCATGCAACGCTGGAACACTATTGGCATCGAGGAGATTGTAAGTAGGCTACAGGTTGGGTCTGGCTGGGCAGGAACCCTGAGTTGGGGCCAAGTTCTACATAACAGTATTTCATAAGCTCCACAAGGAAACTAACAATGACTAGCTCTCTATGATTTGGACTGGGACTTTCATGGAAATTAACTTTGCTATCATGTTTAAGCGTGTGAAAAAGAGAGTGCCACATGATGTCCCTGACTGATCCAATGTCTTCCGATGAACTTTTGGCTTCTGACACAGGATATACGAAGCCTTACATGAAGCCTGTCTTGTCTATGTTCAGTCCCCTAATATCAACACATCATCATACTATTATCTGAGAAAATATTCTCATATTTGCACTGCATATTTTATCCCGTCACGTCTGCCTTAGATTTAGATTACTCTAACGCCAAGGCAATAGACACGGACAAAACAGTCCCCTCTACTCTACTTATTATTAATAATACCGTGTCACGAGGGGAAGGAGTTCCATGATTTATTTCCCTTACATGTTCTGTTGACTTGAACCTGAACCACAGGGCAGAGATTGAACAAATGCCCATTTAAGGACATTATTGCCTCCATCTGACCGCTGACTGGACGCACAGCAGACTTCTCACGCGTTCAGTGTTCAGTGTTGAGTGTTTTGACACCGTGTAGGGTCAGGTCTTGAATGGCGGAGGAGATTTGCCGAGACAAACTCAGTTCACTAGTGCAAAGTTCAGACCCCTACTGCTTGGAGTAATTTATGTTTGTTGAAACCAATTACAGTGATGGTAAATATGTATAGATTGCACAGTATACCTATCCAAAGCCTCTGAAATTCCTTTTGTCCCCCTAGAGCTTTCGGCTAATACTTTAGCACTCTAAAGAAAAGGACAATGTGACGCCTGAAGTTGTAGAGCTGCATCATTACCAGTTCACAGACAAAGGGGGGTGAAAAAGTCAGTTCTTATCTCATGTTGGCAAGGAAAAAAGCTTGACCTTGCTGTTTTATTTCCCCTCTCTCCTCTCTGCTGACTCTCCATGTCTGGTTTGTCTTTCAGATTGACGAGAGGAGGTTCAGCATCAGCACCAATGAGACCTACTGCGTGTTCCTGGTGAACCCGTCGTACGCGCTCATCTGCTCGGCCGTGGCCTTCTACGTGCCGCTGGGCCTCATGGTGCTGGCGTACCAGCGCATCTACGTGACGGCCATGGAGCACGCGCGGCAGATCGGCACCCTCCAGCGTGCCGGCTCCGCTCCGGAGCACCTCAGCAGCAGCGGTGGCGGCACCGGCGGCTCGTCCGAGACGCACGGCTCCAGCCGCATGAAGATCGAGACCAAGGCGGCCAAGACGCTGGCCGTCATCATGGGCTGCTTCTGCCTGTGCTGGGCGCCCTTCTTCGTCACCAACGTGGTGGACCCCTTCATCCAGTACACGGTACCCTGGCAGATGTGGACCGCCTGGCTGTGGCTGGGCTATGTGAACTCGGGGCTCAACCCGTTCCTCTACGCCTTCCTGAACCGGGCCTTCCGCCGGGCCTTCCTCATGATCCTGTGCTGCGGGGACGAGCGATACGTGCGCAAGAGCAGCTACGGACCCTCACACGCGCACTCAGGCTCAGCCAATGGCACGACCATCGCTCTCAGGTAAGGCTGGTGGTGGGGGTGGAGTGTGGGGTGGTTGGGGGGCAGCGTCCTGTCTGGCCCCGTGAAAAGATATGAATTTGGGGAAGAAAATTGGGACGGGGGATTACCTTCCCCCTGCCTTGACAGCTTATCTGCAGGCATCTGCAGGATCATGTTTGTCTCTGTCTGTCATTATTGGGAGGTTTTTTTTCCTGGGCTTCTAAAAATAGCAGCTGGAGGCTAGGTCATCTGGTATAACTTATAGAAATGCTCTTACATGTTCCTGTGTATATAGACATCGTAAAATAAGCTGCAAAGAAAAATAACCACAGTTCGCAGAGATGTTTAATAAATGCAATATCTCCTTTCCCAGGCTGTAAACAGGGAGTCTTAGTGAGTGTGTCATGCAGTCAGAGGATCCCTGCATTCATTTTCAAAGCACAAGAAACACGTACACACGACACACACACACGCACGGCACACACATACACACGACACACACACACACGCACGGCACACACACACGCACGACACACACACACACACACACACCCACACATTCAAAGCACAAGCCATCCTTATGACATAAACCATCTGCTCAATCAATCATTATTATTAGCAGCATTTAACAGCTCATTTAATAGAATCAGGGAGCAATCGAGTGCATGAAAGCCTTCATATTCTCTCATTTATGCTACCAAGGAATGTCAAGGTGAGTAGATGTCACTGCATGAGGAAGCACAGGGGGAATCTGAATTTTTTACAGGTTTCATTGTCCCCCCCTCCCCCTCCCCCTGTCTGGTGCTTGGTGTCTGTTTTGAAGTGCTGCTTGAATGAGGGCCCCCACATGTCAAGTCTCGGACCATTTTAGATCCTTCTAGCTCTTCAGAAATGGCCTTTAGAAGGCTGACATCACCGTAGTAAACCCCTATTCACACATGCCTGTCCAAGCCAAAAACAAAACCAAACACTCCTCTAATGGACAGGGTTGCGGAGCAGAATACCAGCTTTGCCATTTGGATTCGCCAGGACCCAAAGACTAAACAAAAACCACAACGAGTGTCAGTGACTGTGTTGCTATTTCTGTGAACAGTGTGACTTCATGTTGTGGCCGTTCTCACTTGACTGGCTGCTGTTATATTATTTATGTGCTAATGAGGTTGTTGTCGGCGGTTTGTTGCCCCTTTAAGGTGGGGAACAGTAGTTTTACATGTTATTTTAGTGGGTGTGTCTCCACTTGGCTCTTTTGTTCCAGTGCTGTTTGTGGCCTTTTTTCCCTCGCTTCACCCCCTCCACATTTTATGTTTATGTTTTTTTTTGCTTTGCACAACTTTGCTAAACAGCTCTTCACCCGCATGTGTTTTCCTTTAACTCATTTATGGAAAAGAACATTTCAAACATGGCAGTCGGTGGGTTTGACGCACCGCGCCGTGTTCTTTTATTGGGCACAGCTGAAAACCCCAGAATGTGTCGAACAGGAAGTGAAAAAACAAATAGTATTAGCGCCACCCTAATGTCTGTGCGTGTTAAAAGAGTCCCAGACACAAAGCAGATGTTGCTTTTTTCCGCTCGGAATTTAATTACTGAAACTAGAATAGAAGCCGTCGGCAAATCGTTCCGGATGGCGTGTTAATATGTCTGTTGATGGGTTCAGCGGCGCTGGCCATAGTCAAAATAGGTCATTATATTTAGATCAATGTTTTAGCTCTGCCTATTTTTCTTTTGGCAGAGAAATGCTTGTTGATCCCAAACATTGGGAATACGTCTCGCTCTATCTGTCTGTGTTTTAAGGTGACAACCCCTTGTCTGGTTACCTTTATACCAGTGGGAGACGATACACTGGAGAGCTGGTCCTCTTTTAAAGTATATTGTATGGTATAATTAGCATTCACATTTGCTGCAAATCCCCAGATATTAAAGACAAAATATAATGGGGGCAAGTTATCCAGGATTATATGTATTGAATGTGGAAATTTAGACCACCAGAAACTTTCTTAAGTCTTTCAGTTGTTATGCTTGCAGGATGGTAAGAGCAAGCTTGTGTCATTAGAGACAACGTATTTGCAAGTGAGAAGACAAAGATGCTTACTTTGTGTAGTTTTGAGCATCTGGCCAAAATGTCCACGTTATTTGAGAGAAATCGATGCGAAACTTTCTTTTTTGGGTGTGAGGGGAGCGGACGAGTGGGAGAGCCGCTGAGTGCCCTGCTCTTCACCAGCCCAACTGAAGTGGATGAAACACTGAATTATTCCAAAAGTGGCTGCACCTGCACCTGCACCTGCGCCGCCAGCCTGGATGGGTGATTTGGCTTATTGTGGAAATCCAGAATGCCGTGGAGAGTTGCATGAGGCAAGCTCAGTTCACAAGTGCAAAGTTCAGCCCCTACTGCTTGGAGTAATTTATGTTTGTTGAAACCAATCACAGGGATGGTAAATATTTATAGATTGCACAGTATACCTAGCCAAAGCCTCGGAAATTCATAACAGTTCAGAACAACAGTCATCAAGGGCACTGCATTCAAAGTTGTGTAGCTCCCAGTGCTTAAAACTGCAGATATATTATCAATAATCTTTTTTTATCATCAATTAGGTGCTGAGAGAGGCCACTAACGAGTCGTCTCTTGTGCTCTTCAGTGTGTTGCGTTTCATCTTTTTCACATTTTGAAACTCATTTGTTGCGTATGGAGGCTGGTCTGAGACACTGCGCTGGGTGAGGGTTGAGAGTTGATGGAAGTGATCTGTGAGGAACAGCATGTCATGTGCAAGAAGAGCGCAGTGGGTGTGCAACTGGTGCTGACCCCATTGACCCCATTCCAGGACACACGCGCATCAAATCTCACGTTCAGACATTTACAACAATTTACCGAAATTCCAGAAATGACATTTTGTACGTTCGCTTTGTTAGGCTGACGATTGTCCAGATGTTGTGACGGCTTTCTCCATGTCTAGATCTCTTAATCTTATTGTCATTCTCTCTCTTTTCCTTCCTCTCTCTCTGCCCCTCCCCTCTGTCTGTCTGTGTCCTCATGTTAAGGTTTTTTTTGTCAGACTGCTGCCGTAAGTGACGGGTGTCCTCTTTTTGTATGAGTGGGTGTCTATCCTTCTTAACCCCTATGTGTTCTAGGAGGTTCTACACAAGCTTTGTAAGCCTGAGATGTTCTGGCCGAGCGGAGCCGGAGCCGGAGTCGGGTCTGTCCCGCGGGGCGGCCTTGTGCCCGCTCACAGAGTGTGCCGCCGCGGCCCGGGCATTAAGGGCTTGTTTTGGGGAACGAGTCACGTTTCCAGGTGGCACGCTCTGAAGAGAAGAAGGAGGAAAAAAAAGGAAAGAATGCTGTTTATTTCAGAGAAGGACTTTGGACTCTTGATCACCGTGTGAGACCTTGCATCTCGGTCTGTGTTGAGCTGTGTTAAGCTCTTCAGTGCATTTAAATCCTGCAATGGAACGGATTCGAACAGCGCGTCCAAAAAACATGCTGCTCCCTCGTGTTACTAACACTACACGACACACACACACACACACTACACGACACACACGCATACGACACACACACACAACACACGACACACACAACACATACGACACACACACACAACACATACGACACACACACACTACACGACACACACACATACGACACACACACACAACACACGACACACAACACATACGACACACACACACAACACACGACACACACACAAATGACACACACACACAACACACACACACACACGACACACACACACTGCATAAAGCCACTGAGATGGTCCTTGTCCTGAGCACTGAGTGCATTGACCGTCCCTTTGTCCATGCTGGTCGCTCCTCCTGTGTGTGCTCTGTTAGTCCGGGGGAACTCTGCCTTTGACCCCCTCATAACAATACAGAGCTGTGTGTGCTGCTTTGGAACCTTTGAGTGAACTGTGTAGTGTGTTGTACAGGTTGGCTGAGATCTGAGGGTCTGTCCTCCTCTTAACCCCTCTGAGACTGATAGATACTGACCGCTACTCAGGCCGACTGCCTACCTCTGCATCCATCATATCGTGTCAAACCAACACAGGCAGAGTTTGAAATCTCTCTGGCTCTGGTTGAAATAAAGTTGGCATGTGACTCTAATGCTCACAAGATGAACAGGCCCACATGATGGGTAGCGGGATAGAAAAGCAAGATGTTAGGAGTTGCTCCTGTGGTTTCTGAATGCTGGTAATGACATTCTTGGTTACGTTTTCATGTTATTAAGAGAGTACGCCGACAGGTAGAGCGCAGTGGCACTGGTGTATCTCAGGCATATTTACCACCGCGGTGACCTACTTCAGTAATAAAAACCCTTATTAGAACGGCAGCGGAGCATTCTTAGAGGGATTTTACATAAATAATCAGTGACTCATTTAGCATTCATTTCAAATCTAATGAATGAAGGCAGTAAACATGGGGGTGGGATTGGTGGGAGATTTTTTTCTTTACTTCTTGTTTTTCTAGTCTATTCCATAGCACACAGAGTGCAGTCTCATAGATATGCCACACAGTGCAGTTTAATAGATATGCCACACAGAGCGCAGTTTAATAGATATGCCACACAGGGCAGTCTCATAGATATGCCACACAGGGCAGTCTCATAGATATGCCACACAGGGCAGTCTTATAGATATGCCAGCCTTCCTTCATCCAGGCAGACTGCAGGATGATGTGTTGTATTGATTTTGCAATGTACTTTTTCATTGATAGTAAGGAGATGCTGGGCCATTAGAGGGAGATTGACACAAACAGCATTGGCAGAACTACACAGTAAATGCTGATGTGAGCTATAGTAACTCTTTAAACATAGGCTTTGGCATGTTAAAAGGCAAGTATTTTTGCCTGTCTTCATGTAAGATATAATGTTTTTGTTATCATTCTAAAAAAAAGTCTACTGTTGTTTCTGTCATCAGGGAGTGGTAAAACGAGTCTACTTACAGCATACAGAGGCACACTTCTGTTACACAGCTATTTTGCTGTAGAGATAGCAGATATGTTTATACTGCAGATACGTTTATACTGTTAGCCCAAGGTGGGGTGGCTATGTTTTCAGTGTGTTTTTTTTAATAGTGCTACTGAATTCATAAAAGCCTTTTAAAGCTGTATTTATTTGCTGACACTCCGGCTAAAGATGAGCTTGGCATTTAGATTGGCCTCTCAGTCATCGGTGGGCTCATTGCTGCTCATCACCATGGACACTGTAGCTAAGGAATAAATCGCATGTGCAGTTATCTGCAGTTGGTGAGCTGGAAGCATTTGAAAAATTATCCTGTTTAATCCATAACTGAAAAAAAAAGGGATGTTGCCATTTTGGGGCAAAAAATGGGACAGGGTTAATCTCATACTCTTAAAATCCTCCCATCTCAGGTTGCTGCCATTTCAGTACAAGAGCCAAGGGAGTCTGAAAAGCTGACACGCACAAAAACACACAAACAATTTACTTGGTCATTTGTGCAGCACATGACCCCATTTTGACATTTTTTTTTGATACAGGCGATTTATGACTAGCATTCAGCTTTTCTGTCACACAACATTTTCCACCCGCGTCTGCAAGCCCTCGTTAGTCAGAGGATGCTGTCTCATGATTTATGTAAGATGCGGTCAAGTAAGGCTTTTGTCTCAATCTCACAATCATTTGTTTCTTTATATATTCCATAATCTACATGTTACTGTTGGCAGACTTCTTCCACTACCTATTTCAGGTTGATGAATACATAGACTTACTCGCACAATCAGCCTCTGAGATTGTGTTAACCAATCAGATTATTGTTAGTATTCTTTATTGTCGGAATCGTTGCTCTGAAGGTGAAATGAAAGGTTCCATTTCGCAGGTTCACCATGACGGTCACATAAACAAATGCTTGAATATAAAAATTCCACTTATTTTTTTTTTTTCAATTTTGATCTCAATAAGATAACATGTTCTTTTCTGTTCTTCTCCGAACTATCTTCGAACAGAGCCAAGCAGTCAGCAGGAAGGACGTACTCATACAATAACCCTACAGTCTGATAACGACAAATAAAGTTTATTATTATTATTATTATTAGGTAGGTATTTTTATTATTAGGTATTATTATTAGGTAGGTAATAATAATAATAACCCTATCCTCTGATAACGGCAGCTCTATTTCGCCCAGTCAAGCAACACTGGCAAATTCGTCAGGAATAATTATCCGAATTGTGCTTGTGGTATTTTTAAATCAGTGGGGAGTTTGGCTGGGTTATGTTGTCCTGGCCAATACTTATGTATCAGGGCCAGAGTGTGTTTGCACAGCGTTTAATGAGCTCAGACAGACAGCTCTGAGTGCAATCTCTCAGGGCACGGGAGATATGCTCATTTTCCTCAGGTATGTGGTAACCGTGCTTCTCCAAAGTCAGCCAAACTCTATCCGTTGGGGTTATCCACTATGTTTCATGGATGTTAGATGTTTGAAGCTATTATTTTCTTTCTTGTCATTTGATTAAGCAAACATATAAAAATAGTATTTTAAGGGTCTCTTTGGCAAGACTTAGTTTTAGACAGACAGGGGAGGAAACCTCTGCCTGCAATCAGTGATTTGGTCTGGGTATGAAATATTTGACCTGTACTAGTCCACAATGTGACAATTTATTGTAAATTATATAGCAAAGTTCAATAGTTAAGTGCTGTGCGTCCAGGGATACATTGCGTCACTGATGACTTTAAACTGTAAATGGCAGATTGTAAAAGAGTAAACTAAATTTAAATCTAACCTAATACTTTCCTCCCCAGTAACCCCAGATTCTCCCCACCCCCGTACCCCCCAAAGGCCTCACCACTATCAGTCCAGGTCCAGCAGATTGAATGGGTCTGTCTCTGTCATTGTGAGAATGATTGCCCTTAAGACACAGGGGATAGTGCTGAGTATGTTTTTAATGATTTCAGTGTTTTCAAGGAACACTAAAACTCTAAGCAACACTCTTTATTTTCCTGACTGATGTTGGGCAGACACATTCTGCACTATCTCCCGACTGGGGTATTTCCTCACGTCAGAAGTATATCATTGTCTCTGGGGCCTGAATGTTGAAATGACACTTGAGCAACTCTTAAAATATTTTGAAATGGACATAAATGTTTCCACTGCTCCAGTTCAAAGGTCAAACACATTATTCTGATGTAGGCCAGTTGTTGTGACGTTTTTGCGTGCTTTGTTAGAAGGAGGGCAATCGCGGTTAAGACTACGTTTTAAGAATGCATGACAAATGAGGAGGGGAGTCTGTTCTTGTAAGACTTGGTTTTGACATCTGGGGAATATTACTGAGCACTGGGCATGAGTGTAACTCATAAATAGAGGCTAACCCAGTTGAAGCGGATCAATGATGTTATCTTGCATTGCCTTAATATAGAGTAGGACTCAGAGACTACATTCACATATAGTCTACAAATCCTCAAGGCAATTTCATTTCTGTCAGTAAAACAGTGATTGACTTCTTCAATCGTGATTTAACATTTTCGCTCATTGCATTATATTTATGAAATGGCACTGATACATCCTATGTTCTGAGGAGCCTGGCTAATGCAGATATCCTTTGAGATTCCCTAAAGCACATAGGAACAGTTATTGTATGCGCTCAATATTGAGGACATTCAGTTGTGCACAAAATGTGCTTTTGCATCCTTTGACCGTGAATAAAGCATGCAACGCGGTTGGCCTATCTATAAATCAAGGTCCTTCTTGTGGTAACTATTGTGTTTGAAAGTCACAAGGTTTGGCCTAATTGTCTGTCTGCAGTGAATTACAGTACATATTCTGACTTCAACCATTTAGTTGCTCAGTGCTGGGGGATTTATTGAGTTTCTTAAGCTGCAGGAGATATATTTGGGTTCAAGAGCCAGTTTTAATATGAACAACACTAGTATATTTAACCGAATAATTAAATCAACCAATTAAAACATTTCAAATGTATAATTCAGAACACTTTGCAAGAGCATATGTCTGGAAATGGTTTAGGATCTTGAATGTAACTCTTATAGGCAACTTTGTAGTTTATTCAGTGTAACCGACAGTGTTTGAATGTCCTACCCTGTTAATGACAGCTCAGGCTCATGTTTGTGAGATGTCTTACTGCACGCAGACACCCTTTCCCTGGTTGTAGTTGTATCTGTGTATCAGAGTCAGAAAGAGAACTCTGGTTTGAGGTACTGGAGTGACTTTGCAGTTGCTGTGGCACAGAGGCTGGGAATTCCACAGGCCTTCTCTAGCGGTCTGGTGCCAATCTCAGGCCAAAACGCCAGCCCTTCACTCCAGCGGCGTGGTGCTCTCGCCTCGCCACACTCTGTGTGTACATTGTTTATAAAGACACTGTATGTACAAATCATTTGCAACAGCGTGAAAATATGCCACTGAACCTCACTGGGCTCTCCAGGCAGCCACGATTGATTAGGGTTATGACAAGATGGCGAAAGCATTCCACGGCAGGGCTGGCCAAACGTTGTTTTGAGTGCTTCCCAGAGCGGTGTCAGTTTGGCCGGCGATGGAGATCAACCCCTGGGCAACTCCCAGTCCATCTCCCCCTGATGCTGTTCTGGACTGAACACAGGGCGTAGCAGATGGTGAACTGCAATCACGGTCATGTTTGCAGAATCCTAGATAATTCTGCCATTTTGTGGCACAAAAGCTTTTGAAAAGTTTTATCAAAACAGTATTTGCACAGACAAGCAGTTGAATTTGTTTGTAGAATCTAATCAGATTGAGCTAATTTTGATTTCAATATGTAACCTTCTGAACTCTGATTCTCCTGCTGGAATGAATTTTTATCCCCAAGGGATCCCTGGTTTTATTACGTAAGTTAATACACCAAAAAAAAAGCAAACTACGTCAAGCCATTTTTGGACCTCTGCTCACAAAAACACTCCCCTTGTAGGACCAATGGAATCAGTGGAAGGGACTTTGCTTCCGACTTGCTCCCGAAATAAGCCCCAGCCAACCCAGCCAGGTTTTCTGTGTTTCTACCCGCAGACGCGTTTCCCTCATGATTTAGCCTGTCCACTCATGTCAAACTAACAGGGGCTAGATGCGTTTCCCTCATGGTTTAGCCTGTCCACTCATGTCAAATTAACGGGCCAGACTACGCTAGTAGTACACTACATTTCCCCCAAAAGGGCCCTCTTTCATTGCTCATACCAACTGGAATTTGTAGTTTCATGGATTGTGTGTGTGTGTGTGGTATGTTTGCATTTTCTTAGAACACAGTATGCTCTCTTTCAACAGAATTTTTAATTTGACAGAGGCACATTGACATGCTGACCTATCAAAACATGTGCATTAGTGACAATCTTATTGTTTTGGCGCTATATCAATAATATTGTATTGAATTAAATTGAATTGAATTGAATTTAGCCTCTCTTGGAGACTCCATCCACCGCAGGGCCATTATAATGCCATAATCATATGTCATAAGAAATAACAATAAAACTAATACTACTGCTACTACTACTATTGCTACTACTGCTACTACTACTAATAATAATAACAATAATAATAATATGACTGCTTATGACATTATTATGTAATAATGCTATAACAATTCCATAAGAAAGGTATTTAGCATGTCTCTATTTAGCACTAGGAGTCAATGCCCATTGTCAATGTCAGTATGTGGCTCCCAGTCAACATGACCAGCAGGCAGGGATGCCCTTCAAGCCCATTGACTGGCTACTTCATGCTGGACCATGTCGAAGTGACCTTGTAGTGACCTCAAATTTGAACTGCCACAAACACAGCAAACATAGCAAGCATTCTGAAGTCTATACTATTGCACATACAGTATGCTTTCTACACATTCCCAGCCTAACTAGTAACACAGCATGAGTCCCCTCGTTTAAATCTAGTCCTTTTATGTCAGAGGCGGCGGACATGTCGGTGGACATTGGCAGAGTTCCTTCCTGCTTGATGTAACGAGCGCTACAGAGATGTCACCAACATACTTTACGTGGCATTCCAGAATTCATTTGAACTAGGTCACTCATTCTCTCTGCACTGTGCAAATATACTTAGACACGGAACATCCGCGATAATATGACCCCGCCTCGGATGCATTAACGTCTTTTAAAAGACTGAAGATCGGTATCTACGGCTGTATCCTTTCTGGGTGACCTGCCAACCAAAAAAAATTAAAAAATGGGAGGAGGAGAAGAGGATCAGAAAAATCGCCCTGATTATGGAAGACTGTCCAAAAACATTTCTTGAAACCTGTCAGTTCACTGCCTCTAGAGAAGCCAATGATGGGTGGATGAAAAGGAGGATCGCAGCAATGCCTTCAAAGTTTGTTTGCCTTCTTTCTGCAGTTAGTAACCAGAGTGTCTTTTGGACGGGAATCATACAGTCTAAATTTGAGATGGGAGGGATTTTCTATGGGAATGTGGTAAACAGAGTTTTCTGGTTTTAGTGCTCTAAGATAAGAGTTGATTATTATTTTGCTCCAATGAAAATATTGCCCTAAAATGAACTGTGTACGCGGACAAAAATAGCGATTTTTTCATTCTCTAGGGATGCTTAGAATTAAGTTACTAGGATAGAAGTTTCCAAGGGCGAGGCCTCAAGTACCACATTCTCATCTTCCCTGGAGGTGTGTTGATTTGGGAAAGTTTGATCTAATACGATGAAGCCTTAGGATATTCAGTTCGTAGGTTCATTTACAGAAACATTTGATATGTTTTGACAGTATAAGGTTTCCATACAGCTCACTGAACAGTTCATTAAAAGCTGGCCTCAGTGTTACCTTGTTGCATCTTCATAGCAACTATAACAGATACTAGCAGGTATGGGGTGGCTTATTATTAAATACGTTATTGCTAATTTGACTGTCAATTATTGCTATTGTTACTATTATTAACTATTGCTGCCGTTAAAACAGAAGGTTTGGATACAACTCAGTATCCAGATTTCATTTATTTGTTTGTCTAACCCAGTCTTAATAGAGTGCATGCATACATACACACACACACACATCAACCTATAACTGTCCGTTTACCAGCATATGGAAATGGTTTGGTACTCGATTTATAATTTTGTCAGAAATGTGAGAAAGCAATTTTCTCCACTCATCATCAAAGACAGTTCACTTGAATCCAAAGTCATCATTCAAGGTCAACACACGTTCTCTCGTGTCAGTCAAGCCTGGGCCTGTGCTTCTGCAGAGACCATACCTCATATGAACTATGCAGAGATAAACTGCCTAAAGCCTGTAGACTTAACCTTACATACACAGGTACATCAGGACTGTCTTGCACACATATTTGATAAATTCCAACAAATCAGATAAAACAATCATGACCAGAGAATGAAAACAGGGGCTGTTGTTTGTCAAAGTAAACGTTGGTGTACATTTGTGTTTTTATTTTGTATGTTTTGCCAATCAGGAACACATGTTATGAGGTGCCATTGCCAGCTCTGCAGCAGCTCCTGAAACACGGTTACCGTGGAAATGCCCATTGCAACAGGACGTCTAGGTAGTCAACGATGACTCATTTGTGTCGTGATCGCCCTCATGCCATCGTCTGTGTCCATGGTGTTTACATGTTTCCATGGTGTTTAAAACAATCTCGCAGATTTGGATGTTGTGTGTATTTTTTCGTGATTTGTGGTAGTTTGGGGCTGTGTTTTTGGGGCATAGTGTGGTATTTGATCATAATTCCATTGTTCTTTGTCAAGTATCTGATGTGGGTTCAATGAATAAATCTGGCACGTGTTATCGGCCAACGAGTAAGAACCTTATGAAGTGTGGAGGAAGCCACCTCAGTTACATAATATCCGTTTTTGAACCTCACGTCTTAAGGGATAGTGAGGATTAGTTGGACAGTAAATCATGCAAATCCACTGCAAATAAGAGCATGTTCTTTAACCTGACACCACAGACTGACTAGAAAAGGGAATATATTAGAAGAAACAGGTCTTGTGCCACAAGCTGGACAACTTTCTAGAGGTATCCTCCTAAGGTTGATATACCTCCTGTCATTCTGTAGTTGCCTCGAAGTCTTTTACTTCCCAAACAACTTTAAAGATCTAGATTTGAGGTCGAGAAGTAAATTATACAAAACGTTAGGAATTCATCCTCATGTCTTAGAAGTATGGGTTTCGCAGTCTCATATATGTAAGCCAACTTCATCCCATAACATTTCGGCCATTTTCAAAACTTAAAATTGGTCAATCACTTCAAAAGAGAACACAACCATGGAGGGTCAGAAATGTTGTTTGAATTAAAATGGTTTGAATTAAATCTCGTCTTTTAACTTAATATTATTTTGACAGGATTCTACGCAGATTTATATCACTGATCCTGAAAGTCCAATAACATACTAGTGGGAATAATTTGGATTTCACTAAAATGCCATTCTTAAATTGGTTTGGGCTGGTTAAAATGACAAAACTACATAGCTGTCAAGAAGGGGAAAAAATATATGAAATGATTTCCGTGGTAAAGCGCACAGTTCACGTTTCATTTTGAAGGAAATAAGTATGTAGAAACCCCTTCAGCTAAAACTCCCGTAGTTCCAACTTTGATGGTGAACTGCCCTGTAACGAATGTCAAATCATCGATCACGTCAGCAGTCATTATTTTGTCTGTGCAATTCACATTAATCTTGCCTACGTCTTGTCTTCTCCCACCAGATTATCCCTTCTGCCCAACCGAAGCTACAGTGACAATGGACGACGCATTCTATCGAGTGAGCTTGAGTCGCAGGACTCTGTGGGCGCGCTATGACACTTACACGATAAACTCGCACAGAATGAGCATCAGTGTGGGCACGTCATTCTCTGCACTGGAACAGACGGGAGAATCTAGAACCTGCTCTTCAGATGAAAGAGGAACATGAAAAAACTATTTAAAAGGACATATTGAATGGTATTAAATGATACTTACGGGACCAATTTTACGGTGTTGCTGAAGGTTATTGTGCGATTATGCACTGTACAACACTCCCTCGTGAATGTACGCCAGCTTTTAAAGCCTCAACAACAGCAAAATTAAGGCACTTATGTTTTAAGAGCTCAAGATGGGCTTGTATTTTGAATTCGTGTTTTTCTCTATAAAATTTTTCATATTTCCTGCTGAAAGAAACGTTGAAAAGCTTTGACAAGACCCTTCACGTTTTCATCAGTCGTCTTCAGTATCATGTTGATTAAATGTCTCGTCGAGGTGTCTTTCCACAGCATGTTGAAAATACCAGAGGTTTGTATTGTGCCATTTATACAGGGATGGGGGGGGGGGGTTAAATATTATTTATTTTAACGTGCACATTTGCGCTTCGGGACTCAGGAGCAATAACTTGTTGCTATGTGACAACGTTTTGTAAAGTTTTTTTCTCTTGCATTTTTTTTATTTTAGTTTGAATTGGCTTTGGGTCAAATGAACATTGAATTCTCCATGCGATGACTGGCAGAACAGCAAGCCGTTTTCAAAAGGTGCGGGCTACTCCAGTTAATTAGGTATTGGAATCCCTGTGTCAACAGCTTTCTTCCTCTCCATTTCAGCCTGACTTTGATGAATACACCATTGTAGCTCTTTGTAATCTAAACAATTTGATGCCATGCAACTGAGCAATTCTAGTGATTCAGTAATCTAATGTTTATTGTTGTCCTGAACGTATTATACCATAAGAGCACCATTATACTATTGTTTGTACGAGGCAATTAGACATAAAAACCTTTCACTCGATTAAAAGAAATGGCAAACCCAGTCACAACAGGCCTATTCTCTGTTCTACATCTACATCGCTCTTTTTAACCTATATCGACTCGTGTGCAATTTTGAGAAGTTTAATGTAATAAGGTCTTCATCTTTGAATGTGGCTACATTCAGTGGAGGAGGTACCCAGTGCACTGGGGCCCATGTGACTAAGCTAATGCTCCAGAGACCTGCTCCCGTCTGCCTGCTTTGGACCTGATCTCCAGACCTGCTCCCGTCTGCCTGCTTTGGACCTGATCTCCAGACCTGCTCTCGTCTGCCTGCTTTGGACCTGATCTCCAGACCTGCTCCCGTCTGCCTGCTTTGGACCTGATCTCCAGACCTGCTCTCGTCTGCCTGCTTTGGACCTGATCTCCAGACCTGATCTCCAGACCTGCTCCCGTCTGCCTGCTTTGGACCTGATCTCCAGACCTGCTCTCGTCTGCCTGCTTTGGACCTGATCTCCAGACCTGCTCCAGTCTGCCTGCTTTGGACCTGATTTTCGGATCAGGAATGACCTTGAAGCCAAAACGTAAAAGATGAGAATACTTTTATTCAACATTTATTTGAAAATATATATTTATTCATTCATTTTATATGAAGGAGCCACACAAATATTTTCATATTCTGTGTTTAAAAGAATATATATATGACCTTCCCTGACCCCCCCCCCCCCCAAAGTAACAGTTCTTTGAAAGAGAAATATATACAAGGACAAACAAAGGAATACAAAGGCACGCAAACGAGACATGTGTATGTGTGTGTGTGTGTATGTGTGTGTGGTCTCACACAAAGTGTTTAAAAATGCAAGAAACCCCCCTCCCCCAAAAAAAAACTAAAGGAAAATAAACATATTTAAAAAGCAAACAGCATGCTTTGAAGGCCACAGCACACCACCTGTAACAGGTCCTCCCTCCGGCACACCACCTGTAACAGGTCCTCCCTCCGGCACACCACCTGTGACAGGTCCTCCCTGGAAGCACCCATACAGATCTCCAAGATGAGGACAAAAAGTGGTCCGAATCGAGCCGGACATACAGCAACGGCTTCTCCTCGCTAGTTCCTCTTCTCCACGTCCAGCAGCACGGTGCTGTTGAGTATGGCTTCTTGACTGGCCTTTCTAGAGAGTTCAGTCTGAGGAGGAGACAAAACAATGTTCAGTAAAGCTGACATCCTGCCCATGTTATTACAGATGGAGAGCCCAAAATTGGATTATTCTTCTGTGCTATGGGATTTTAACAGGTCAGTGCATTAAGTCTTGACGCTGTTAGGGGCTCATAAATAGAAACTTGTTGCAATGCTCAGGTATTTAGCTGGACCTCTTGCCCTGCCATGGGCACTCTTGGCTTGGCATGAGAGCGATGGGGAGCATGCCCAAATGACTACAAGGAATGGCACCAACACCAGGTCTACTTATCAGAAAAATAAAACATGCATTATGAAAAATGTCCAAATAAGCATATTTCTTCTTTTCCCCCCCCGCAAGTAATGGTCCCTGGGGTTAGTAATGACCAATACTGAGCAGTCATGTCAAACATGGAGGGCTGGGCAGGAGAGGTCACCCTTACCGTGAAGTCAGAGTAGGTGATGCCAGGAGATTGCTCATAGTTGAAGACCTGGAGTGGTTCAAGAATTCTGTTTTTCTATGAAGAAATAAATAAATAATTATATATATATAAATATAAAAAAAACACCATATAAAACATATAAGGACTAGGCACATGCTCCATACAGGACACTCCCTGTCTACGAGATGAGCCAGGTTGATACGAGACAGGAGGGTTTCAAGAACAACTGCGCCATCTACAGGTGAAGAGAAGGGTGTTCAACCTTGTTACCTCCGCTAAAGAGGTTCTGTTTTCATTGCCATTTGTTGGTTTGTTGTTGTGTCTGTTAGCAGGATTACGCAAAAACTGCCAGGCTGATTTTCAAGGTCAGAAAGATTCTAACACTGCATTAGTTCCATTTCCAGCTGTGGAGAAATCTCTAGAAAGACACACTTTTCCACTAGCAAACAGCTGAATGTGTGAATTGGGTTTTGTCTACAGCCATCATGAATGTCAATGGTACTTTAAAGATAACGTTAAGATCTTCAAAGTCAATGTCACTGTGTCTGCTGGTCCAATAAGTGTAAGTGAAGGTACGGACCAATAGTGTCACTGTTGAAAAAGCAGGACATTTTATTGGCTGCAGCCAATTTATCCAATGATACACTGTGCAACTAAAGAAACCCATGTCTTTCAGAATGAATGTGGTGGTTTATGGTGTGGTACACTTGTTTGTTTTGTATTTGATTGACATAGATTTCCCCAAAAGAGGTACCAGTCATCATAGAATGAGATTAATCTGCATTAACTGTTTTTTTTTTTTTTTTACACGTGTCATTATAAGTAATGGAAACCAACATGTTATTTTGCCAACCCAAATATTGTTCAAAGTGCACTTGTGTGATTGCGTAAGTAGTACATTTAACTGAGTAAATGTACGTAAGTAATACTACTAACTGAGTAAATGAACGCAATGTAAATAACCAAGCTGAGGTCATGCGTGTACCTTTGTGGACCCCTGCGGAGGCTTGGCTGAGGGCACAGACAGGTAGGTGGATGAGCTGGAGCAGCCGCTGCTGCCGCTGCCGCTGCTTACACTGGTACTGTTGCACCGCAAAACTGTCTGATTGGGTGTTTGCTAAGACAAGAGCATTGTGGGAATTTTTAGCAGCAGATTTGGTTTTGTATAGTTTAGCAAATACACTCTAAATATTAAACATAACACCAGGTCAGTGAATGTCTGAAAACGGATGCAAGCAGAATCGGGCAGTTAAATGTAAGCGGATCAGTTCATTGGCCGTACCTTTCTGGTCTTGTTGGGCGTGGCCATTCCAGAAGCGCCCGTCAGGGGCCGTTTGGTGGGAGTCTTAAATATAGTGTTCTCTGACTTCTTGGTCATCTGAAAACCCAGAAACAACCTTTGTTTTATACCATACTATACCAAAAATATAATTAATTAATCACAATAGGTCTGGTGACAGAGGAAAATTGGCCAAAATTGAGGTGAGATTTATTATCTAACACCACTAAGCACCTTGTGAAGGCAAAGCTCAAAGTAGTGGTGTTGATTCAAACAGGAAACCGCAAGAATGAATGACACTCTCATCAAGCTGTAGGTGGCGCTCAGGTCAGCCACCACCACATTTCAGCTCAGGCCCTGATGAGCCCCCTTGTCACCAAGGGAAGCAGTCCCATCTGACCTTGTGAGAGTTGGCTGTGCGTCTGTCTCTGTGTGGCTGTCTGTCTGTCTCTGTGTGGCTGGCTGTCTGTCTCTGTGTGGCTGGCTGTCTGTCTCTGTGTGGCTGGCTGTCTGTCTGTCTGTCTCTGTGTGGCTGTCTGTCTCTGTGTGGCTGTCTGTCTGTCTGTCTGTCTGTCTGTCTGTCTGTGTGTGGGTGGCTGTCTGTCTGTCTCTGTGTGGGTGGCTGTCTGTCTGTCTCTGTGTGGGTGGCTGTCTGTCTGTCTCTGTGTGGGTGGCTGTCTGTCTGTCTCTGTGTGGGTGGCTGGCTGTCTGTCTCTGTGTGGGTGGCTGGCTGTCTGTCTGTCTCTGTGTGGCTGGCTGTCTGTCTGTCTCTCTGTGTGGCTGGCTGTCTGTCTGTCTCTGTGTGGCTGGCTGTCTGTCTGTCTGTCTCTGTGTGGCTGGCTGTCTGTCTGTCTGTCTGTCTGTCTGTCTGTCTGTCTGTCTCTGTGTGGCTGTCTGTCTGTCTGTCTGTCTCTGTGTGGCTGTCTGTCTGTCGTGGTGAGAGCGACATACCCTCTCATTCTTCTCCTTGTCCTTCAGCAGTTTGTGCTCCTCCCTCTGAGAAGCGATGTAGTCCATGAGCTTGAGTCCTCGCACCAGAAACTCAGAGCCGTGACTCTTCTGCCAAGCGCTCACAGCCCCCTTCATCTCTTCTTCAAGCTATTCATACATTAAATCACACACAGGCACACAAAAAAATGTCAGTCAAAGAACTGTCAGAAAATGACCTTCCCTTTCATACAGAATTCACCATTGAATCTTGTGGATTCACTGAGGGTGCCACAGCTCTCGTCTTTATTTCTCACAGCCGTCACACTCCATCTCCTTTGCTTTTGAACAGTATGTTAAAGGCAGTCAGCCTTTCTAAACCAGCACAGTTTCTGTATGTCACGCTCCTCTAGGGGGGGTTTTGTCCTTTGGCACTTTTGGCCGCTCTAAACAGCAGTGGGGTTGAAAAGGAGTCATGATGGAGCACCTGAAGGCCAGAGCGGCACACTTTAAGTTGTGCCAAACGTTCTCCCTCAGACGCCTCTCAACATTACAGTAGAACTCGACATAGACAGTCTGACCTTGGGGGACGCACAAATGACCTGAACTATGACGCGTTATATAGTAACTGTAACAATAGTAAATGGTTAACTGCCCATCAACATAATAAAAAAAATATTAAAAAAAACATGTTGCTTCAGGAGCACAAAAGTTAGGGGAGTGATATCAACAACCTTTTCCCAGAATGGCAGACAGCACTTTTAACCCAATGAAAGCTATGCTGTACCTTTGGGAGCATCTTCTGGACCTTGGTCCTTTCCTTGGTCTCCTTCAGCAAGGCTCCTCCTCTGTTGGAGAACCTGCCTGGGTCAGAAGCCTTCCTCTGCGGAGGGGTAGGAGGGGAGAGGAGGGGAGAGGAGAGGAGAGGAGGGTGGGAGAGGAGAGGGAGTGGCAGTCACATCACTTCACAGATCATTTCCGTTTACTCTTCCACAATTACAGAGTTTACAGGGCATGATGCTAACGCAATTTTGCTCAAATTAGATCATTTGTGCTCTACATGTCTCCTAGCTACTTCATTAAATAGAACTAGCTATGAGATCATGAAAATATTGCCACATATAACCATCTTGACATGACTTCTTCCAACTGCAAAAGCAGTTTATTAGCCACAGGAAGGGCACTTGCTTCTTATCTATTCATTATTCTACAGTCCTAAGTATTTAAACCCAGCAAGACTTGTCTAGGTAGGCTAACTGCATGTTAGACACACAGCTTTGTATATGCTACAATGGGCTCCATCACCAGTAACTCAGTTTTTCCCTTTTTAAGACACAAATGCCATCATATACCGCCTCGGTTCCCAAACTGGGGTACGCGTACCCCCGGTGGTACGCAAAGTGGTTCAGGGGGTACGCGGGGAGAACATTTCCGCGATAACGGAAAACGGACGGAATTCGCAGAATGTACCCTTTGAAACAGAATTGCAACTTTCAGACGGAAACATCATTTTGTGCATCAAAATCGCCCAAATTCCCCTGTATTTTGCCCTGCAAGGCTGTATTTCTTTCTGATAAACACAACAACGATCGCAACGATGAACAAGCATTAATTAAAAAACAAAACCACTGACAAAATGTCACGTCTGTGCTGAACTCTGCTCCGGCCACGCCCCCCTGCTCAACGGCCTGTAAAATTAATTCGCTCATCTTCCCAATCGCCTGCAAATAATGTTTTTTTAGTCTTCTGTTCTGTTGGCTGGAAAACAACAACCTTAGAAGGTTTGGGTCACTTGTGGCACATATTATTCACTCATTTTAAGCCATCAATCTACCTCATGGTGAACAAAATGAGCCGAAACGGAATTCACCTAAAAAGGTGAAAAGGAAAACTTTTTTTTTTTTTTTTTTAAACGGGGCGGGGTACGTAGATGGAGATTGAATGTCTGAAGGGGTACGGGACTGTAAAAAGTTTGGGAACCACTGATATACCTTATACCCTGGTGAATTGTCAAAAAGGTATGACTGTATAGAAAAATCGATACTGCCCAAGCCTATTTTAGTCAATAAAAACCAGTTCCTTTTCAATCCTCTTTGCATGTATTGTGTTCAGATTAGCATGCGCTCATTACTCATTACTTTACTGATCACAGTGCTAGAGTAATGAGCGCATGCTAATCTGATCACACGCTTTTCTGGGAATGCGAAGGTTTGGGAATGGGGTAGCTTTTCACTTTGACTGGGAGCCAATCAAAGACTTCACTCTCATCATGCTCACAAAGTCCAATCAGAAGAGATCACAGAATGGAGTCAATAAACGCATCAGAATAAAATTCAGAAGATGACAGAATCGGGTGTACATCTTCTGTAACCCCGTATTACTTGAACCACTTGGGTTTGGATGGGAGTACCTCAAAATCCTGGAAGAGCTCCCAGTTCTTCTCCCACTTATCCAGAGCGTCCAGGAGGGGGCGAGCTTTGTCATGGTAGTCCCTCAGTTTCACCAGCTCAGAGTCGTGCGCAATCAGAAGCGCCTCTGTGTAATTAACTGAATCCAGAGAAGGATTAAGATCATGAACAAATTCATAAATACTTGCATGTATCTAACGAACACTTTGCAAAAAAGGAAAGTCTATGACCTAACCCTGGTCAGTTTGACCTAAAAATTACGAAAAGCATCTGAATTAAAAGGCGTAAACACACACCGTTATTTATCAGTTTCAGGGTCCGAAACAGACAGATGCCAACATTAAGACACCAGCGAGGAGGAAACCCTACCATCACAGAAGTAGTAGTGGAATGTGTCCCTCTGTTTAGACCCAAACAGGCACTTATCCCACATATCCATGAGCTCCAGGCGGGCCTTCTCGATGACGTCCTCCAGCCGGGACTTCTGCAGCGCTTCCAGCCGGTGTACCTCCACCTGCCACTGCACACACGCACGCACGCACAAACAGATCCCCAGTCAGTTGTCAGCTACACAGATGCACACCCCATCCACTGCACACACACACACACACACACACAGATCCTTAGTCAGTTGTCAGCTACACAGATGCACACCCCATCCACTGCGCGCACACACACACACACAGATCCTCAGTCAGTTGTCAGCTACACAGATGCACACCCCATCCACTGCACACACACACACACACACACACACACACACACACACACACACACAGACAGATCCTTAGTCAGTTGTCAGCTACACAGATGCACACCCTATCCACTGCACACACACAAACAGATCCCCAGTCAGTTGTCAGCTACACAGATGCACACCCTATCCACTGCGCGCGCACACACACACACACACACACACACACACACATCCCCAGTCAGTTGTCAGCTACACAGATGCACACCCCATCCACGTCACGCTACAAGATTTGCAAGTATCCTCACAACTTTGACATTTTCGTTTTTTTTTTTATTTGTTTATACATCCCCATTAACCAGACACATTGTCTCAAACAGAGCCCAAAGCCTGGACCCAATTTATACTCAAGTGTCACATATCGTCATCATTAAGAACTTTACAGTGTACATTTTTTTGTGAGATTTGTTTACTTTGAAGAACAAACTACATTTCTGCTCCATCCAAAAAAGTGATTGCAGTGGTCTCCCAACTAGCATACTTTCCCGGGGGCCCTTACCCGTGAGATGTCGTCTGTGAGGGTCCCTTGAGTGTCCACCGGGAAGCGGCCATCTTTTTCAGGGCAATCCAAGCGGTTCCACAGACACATGGCTCGCTCCTTCAGCTTGTCTCGGGTGGAGATCAGTGATTCCTTCTTCACCTTCAGCTACACCAAGCACAATAAGCATTACCAGAGGTTACCAGTGGGGGCGCTGCTGAGGCAAACACTGACAATGGTCAAGTTTGTGGAGTAGACCCAACTTATTTTAGCTGAACACATCATCACACAGGGGAAGATATTCACCAGACTTCACACGAAGGAAATTCAAATGAATTAGTGACAGGGTGTAATGTATATAGCTTTGGTGTATCAACGATGAACTGCGTCTTAAGCTGGAAAAGATGGTTGTTGGAATGATGTCTACACTCTGGAGTACCTGTTCAACCAGCAGCTGAAGAGCTTTGATGTTTCCGTGGGTCAGCAGGAACACGTCAGGGTCGTCGCTCGCAGCCTCCCTCTCCAGGCTGGTCTCTGGATCGTGCCCCATCTCACTCTTCAGACACACAACGCCCTCCCTGAGAGCAGTGAACACAGCCAGCCGGCTCCTCTGGAGGCCGGACACAACAACAGAGCGAGGAGAAGAGAGAGAGTGATAAAAAAAAAAAGGCAAAGAAATCACACAGACACAATTTGGATCTGGATTCTGTTAAATGAACATCAGACATTGAGACAAAAAAAAAAAAACATTCAGGAGTTGTGCCCAACTGACCACCAATACCCCCACCAACATTTCAAGTCATTGTATTCCATTTTATTTCCTCAAACAGCTCTGTTTTTTTTTTTATGAGAACTAAAGGTATGTTTCCAATAAAGGCCTCAACCATCATCTGTTTCCTGCAATGCGGCAATGCTGTGCTGTGCTGTTGGCTACCTTCTCTGCAGCAAGGTCCTGGACGTGCTCCCGTAGAGCCTTCAGCTGCACGTGGGAGGGCACGGTGTTGGAGGGCACGTAGTAGGGCGTGGCGCAGAGCTGGACGCACAGCTGGTCGTCCTCCTGCTGGAGAGTCTTCAGCTCCTGCAGGCGGTCCTTCTTCTCCTTCTGCAGGGCGTCCACTTTATGACGCAGGTTCCTCTGAATCTGCAGGATGGTCTGGCCCTCGTCCAGCTGGGGGAGGAATGGACAGCGGAAAAGGACATTTGTACGCACATTAGTAAAAACAAATAGCACCATACACATACATACATACACATATCCAAAGACACACACACACACACATCCACATACAGACAACACATCCACACACTTCCAAAGACATACACATCCACATACATACACTTCCAAAGACACACACATCCAAAGACACACACCTCCTGGACCAGTTTCTGTTTTACTGTTAAAGGTGATACATTAATTGTGGGTGTTACAGGATTTAATTTAAAAACGTATAGCTAGAAATTAACTGGAATGTGAAGAAATAACCGATTTGACGTATTGTCTTAACACTGTGTTGCCCACTAAAGTTAGCATGATATCCGGCTAGTCCCCGCCGGTCCTCAAATAATACCACTTTGTACCTCCAGGTGTGCTAGTGCCAATGCAAAGCAAGGATGCAGTCACTGACATAAACCCACATTGTCAGGGATTGTGTTTTTCAATTGCCAAAATCCCATTTCAGAGGCTAAAATAAAAGTGTTTGTTAATTTGTGTAGAAATGGAATATGCAACTTTTTTTTTTTTGCTACAGAGCTGCACTCCATTTTCAGAGTGCTGGATTTAATTTACCAAGCATGGTTAACATTAACAGTTAGACTGCCAACTAGCTCAAACGCTTGAGTGCTTAAATAAAGACCTATAGGGTCCGTTTGCCTCAACTAAGTTAATCTAACATATTAATAGCAATTGATGTTGGCGACACCAATAGTAGCCTAGATTCCTTTCATATAAATGTTATGCTAAATGTAGCTTTCAGCCTCTGCTGCCATCTTGGCCCCAGTTTTAGTTTTCTTCAGCAAAGTAAGAAGATATAGGGGTGTGCAAGCACGGTAACAGAGACAGAGCGCACATAAGTCTTTATGCCTTGATTATTTATCAAATATGTTAGAGGTTGAAGCTAACTGAGCTATGCAAGGCCTGGATCTTTGTTAGATTAAATGATGATCCTGCCTGGTGATTCAGTCAAATAGTAAATATCACAGAAGTTCACTTCTTGCCATTCAGTGGTTTCATTTTTCCAAGAAAAGCAAGGTGGAGAAGGGGGCACTTAAATAGATTGACGATATTGAATTTGTCAATTTACCTTTTCTTCTCTGGTAAAGCATAGGGTGCTAAAACAATCCTTTGACAGTGAAATGGAAGGTTTTTTTTAGCTACAAGCATTTTGTCAGCATTTCAGCCATTGGTGGTTTCCCCTCCAGTGGGCGTGGTTTGCAGGGTATGAATCTGCTTGGGGCGGGGCGTATAAAATCAGCTAGTCAGCCTGAGATATAGTCCGTTTTAGTCTTCATGTGGCTTAATTTAATGTAATATTGCCATGTTGACACTCTTACCACTCAGCGCGTTGGAAAGATGGCACATACCTTATAAGGTTCCGCTGACATTTCCTCATATAACTCATCAAGCTGCTTCTGGGAGATCGCAATACTCGATTTGATTCGGTTCTTGAGGGCTTCCTCTTCCGTTATCATATCCCTCAAAAGATCCTTTGAATACAAATATAAACTTTGAACAGGGTTTTCATAAATGCATTATTTCAAGTTATTCGCATGAAACATAACAAACCTCTATGTGCTTCTTCACGGTCAACATCCGTTCGACTCTCTGCTCCTCTACGATGCCGATGCTATTCCATATATCCACGAGCTCTGCCATGGCAATATTTATGCCAGAGATGATGGATGAGGCCATCGTTTCGCTGAAGAAAATATATATCCAGGAGAGTGACGTTAGGCTATACCACCAACCAAACACTGTGCAGGCTTCAAAAGTAACTTAATGTTAGTTAACAGTTGCGTTTGTTTATTGAAAACTAGCCCTGCTTTTTAAAATGTAAACAAAACGAAGAAACTATTTTAGCAAAGGGGCGAAAAGCAAGCTTTAATAAACAGCTGGCTTGAGTAACGTTAAGTAGCCAACCAGCACAATAACCCTAGCTATATTTACTAACTTAGGCTAGCTTAGAATAACATCAGCCATAAGGTTTCCTGTCTATCCTTTATCCGCTAACGTTATTTTATTGACATGGACTTCAGCTAACGAACAAACGCAACTTATCGGCTAACCTGACTGAAAACTCAGTGACTTCTGTCCGAGCCATAGACATTGAAAAAACGGCCCTTGCTAAAGGCAGAGAGCTTGAGACCTACGGTAAAGAACTCCCATGGTTTCATAGCTGTGACTGGATATGTTCAATATTTAGACTAACGCCGTTACCTTTTCCGAGATGTCATCTTGAGACGATTGTTGTGAGAAAATTACACCAACGCAAATTACACCAACGAGCAGCCTAGCCTAGCAGCCCAGCCTAAGTGACGTAAACGCGGCGAAATTTGAATTCTTCATCTTGTTTCCTTCCTGGATTTGTCAACTATCGATGTTACGATACCATCCGTTGTAATCGCCCCCTGCTGTTTCGGAGTCCTAATTGATGTTCTGAATATGCTGATATTAACCTGAAGTGGACGAAGCTACCATACATGAGCAAATATGTTAAATGGTTAAAATGATTCTGTCGCGAAAAATACTATTTGTGCTGTATAACAGAGTAGACAGCATAATACTATGCAAATAGCTGTATCACTGTATTGGCTTAAAGGAAACAGTTCCTGGCTACTTGTATATGCAGGCTGAATACAAAAACAATTGGTTGCATGTCTGACAGCGTTCAATTCTTTCCTTCCGCGGATGGGCTATCCTCTTCAAAGAAGGTTGGTCTGTTTAGTTTTTTTTCCATTCAGTTCACTCCTTCTCTCCTTAGCATAATGTCAGTCAACTATTGTGAATTATGAATATTAAGACAAAGTAGGGCCTATCACATTCATTGTTGTCAGTTAGCCTATGCCTCCAACAACTAGATTGTAACTTCTGACTTCTATTTACTTTTCTGTTGAGATCAGAATTCAGGGCCTATGGGTTTAGAATATGCTGTACTTGGATGTTATATTGTATTGTTCTCTTGATAGCCATTTACCAGTGTCCGTGTTATATAATGCACACTTGAGACAACAGCCTTCCAGCTCAGCAGGGTGGAGTTTTTTTATGCATCATTTTTATTACAAAAAATACAACAAAACCATGTATTCCACAGAAAATAACAAATAACAAATGGTTTCTCTGTGGGGCCATAAACACAGAAAGACAACATTTGCAGTTTAGTAATAGTCTATAGTTATCAAAATATGGCATATCTATAAATAAGATTTTTTTTTAGAACACAAACATGTTTGACAATTTTTTTAAATGATGGGTAGAAGAGCACCAGGTTCATCTGATTAATACAAATACGCATGTTTATTAAGTTACAAATATGATTAAACAAATAAACAAAATTAGTGAAGTAAAAAAGGGTATCAGTCATATGGTCTCTTAAAAATCAATGCTCTAAAACGATGACTTATATACCATGAGAATATCCCTTTAGAGTCAAGTATGGTCATTAAAGCTATTTTATTCTTTAAAGTCATTTATGTAAAGTGATATTTTCCCATTCACAAATAGATTGCGCATGTATATTGGCATCAGTATTTCCCTTAACCTCTCCAATAAAATGAAGAAACCACATGTTGACTCTAGTGATCCCGGTTATTTATACAGGTGTATTGCCCGCTGCTGCTGCTGCTGCTGACGGCATGTCACTGGCAAACACCACAGCACTGTGAACTGTATGAAACAATAAGCTGGGCATGTCCTTGTCAGCGGGCCCAAAAAAGGCTCCTCGCCTGAGTGAGTCTATGACGGAAGTATTGCAGCAGGCTAAGAGAACAGTGACACCAACTTCTTTATAGTCTTTCTGCACATTTTTAAATGTGGTCGTCCCAGTGGAGTCAATAAAGGGGATATATGAACCATCTAAGATGATGGTGTGGAATTCTAAGTCATTGTGGACGAGACCTATGCTAACCTCGCCATTAGTTGGGTCTGCTTTCTTCGCTAACTGTTTAGCTTTTTTCGTTGCTTTCCTCCTCCGAGTCATTTCAATGAACGGTTCGAGTTCAACGGCTTTGTACAAGGACTTCAAAAAGATGTGCTTGTTGGCATAGTATAAAGGTGACTGAAACCGAAAAATCTTGATCTTGGGGATGGTCTGTAGATTGTGGTACTCCTCTGTGTCGTCATAATGGCTGGAGTTATCGACTTGACCAAGTAAAGACACTTTGGGAGTTTGGGTTTGCGCTACGACGCACATCATGGAGAACATCACCCCAACAACTAGTCCCAGCTCTACACTTATGAGAGCAGTCGAGGCCATGGTCACAATCCAGACCACGGCATCGGCTTTGCTGAGGCGCCACATCTGGGGCACATCCCTGAATTTGCGAAGAGCGCCCCTCAGGCTCACAATGATGATGCAAGCCAGAACGCACTTCTGCAAGGCATAGAAAAACGGAGCAAAGAAAAGCAGGACCAAGAGGACCACAAAGGCACTCACGATACTGGACACCTGTGTTTGGCACCCTGTGGAGTCCTTAACCATGGTTTTAGCCAGGGCTGCACTGGTGGTGAAGCAATGGAAGAAGGAGGGAATGATGTTGCAACAGCCAATGGCTATCATCTCTTGGTTGGGTCTAACCGAGTAGCCATGCTTTTTAGCAAACATCTCTGATAGGGAGACAGTAAAAGCAAAGCTAATGACTGCTAGCGGGATTGCGTCGAACACAACCCGGGACATCATGTCCAAAGCAGGGACCTTTGGAGGGATGAAGCCTGTGGGGATTGCCCCGGAAATGCTGGAGCTGTAACTTCCATGGAAGTCAGCAAAATGGGATGCTATGGTCGCACCTGCGACCACCACCAGCTCTGTGGGAATTGGTATCTTCAGGCGATCCTTGTAGCGCTCTTGGAGCTCCTTGCCAGCCACCAGGATGCTGATGCAAATTGCACTTGTTATCATGTCACAGAAGTTGGTGTTCTGGATGTTCTTGAAGATGTTGATCCAGGTAACCACTACAGTGCCGTAGCCTTGGTAACGAGGGATCTTCAGTCCCAGAAGATACTTGGCCTGGACAGTGAGGATTGTACACGAGGCACCAGTGGCGAAGCCGTCAAGCATTGGTCCAGAGAGGTAGACTGAGACAACCCCCAGCCTTAACACAGCCATCAACACCTGGGCACATACAAAAGACAGGTTAAAAATAAGGTGGGTGTTATTGTAACACTCCTACTAATACAAAATATATAATAACACTAATCAGGATTGCAGACGTGGATAGTAAATAGCCGGTTAGTAGTGTATGCAGAATAGAGAGTATAGCACTAATAATGTATATACTTAAAAGCTGCCCATACCTGATAAATCCCAGCAAGGAATGTTAGTGCAGTAGCAATCCCGATGGCATAGCATTCTTTCCCACACTCCATGTCCAACACTTTGATTGAGACGTTCATAACAGCACCGAAGGACTCCTCTGTGAAGTTCAGTGCTCCCCCGCTGGCTGGTCCCTGCTTAGTGTCCTCATCCAGATCAAAGCCAGCCAGGTAGACCTCTCTGTTTACCACCTGGCCGACCATGAGGCTCATCAGGCTGAAGATGCCCACTGACACGTGCCTGGAGGTGCCCATCAGGAAATAGATAATGTTCGCAAAAAACGACGTGTACAAGCCATAGACGGGCTCCAGGCCTGCCAGCAGGCAGTAGGCGATCGCTTGAGGGACGAGAATGATGCCCACGATAAGGCCAGACATGACATCACCCCACACATACTCTTTCAGCTTGTATTTTGGCAGCCACTGCACCACGGGGAAGAGTCCAGTCAGGGCGCCCTTCAACCTGGGCACGGAGCAGGTTAGGCTACGGTTCACTTTGGACTTTATCACCTCCAAAGGGCCTCTGCGTCGCCGGACTCTCCTCTCCAAGGGTCCTATTACAGATGATTTGCTGTCCTCCATGTTGTCTGGCAACAGGGAACCCATGGGGTGACTGGGTTTTCAGCCAAGCTCCTGAAATGAGAGAGTATATTCTCAGAAGGCTTTTATCTTCCACAAGTGCTTTAAAGCAGTGATTTTAATCACCCAGGCGTTTAGTGGTTTCAATCACCCAGGCATTTAGAGCCATTATCAAAAGATGTCAGCCTTGATCATTGTTGCCTGAGACCATATGCACTGATGACAGATTATTTTGACAAAAGAAATCCTTTACCTGAAATGGAAACCAGTTAAGCGCTCAGATAATGGAACACCACTGTAAATTTTATTGTCACGTCTCTGTGTCCATAATCTTTTATTACATGGCATCCTGACACTTGAGTTCTTTGAGTTTTATTGATGTTGAGGGAAAAAAAAAACGGTTGACATTGAGTATTTTACGCAGCTTTGTCTGCCAGGGGGAATATTCAGTGCAAACTTTAGTTAACGAGTAAATGGTTACGCAATCACTGTGTGCCCTGGAGAATAAATCAAACAGGGATGAGATTAAACACTGTGAGATGAGCTATCGCTCTAAATGCTCGAATAAACTGTCTTTGATGCAAGGAAAACATTTGGTTTAAGAGAGGTAAGGCCAACACTGTTATACATGTGTGTGAAATCTGCACTTTTGTTTTTAATGTGATTTGTATAGTACATTATTGTGTAACTGCTTTGCAGTGCAGTACTGTAAATCACAAATGCATTGAGGGAAATTGCACATAAATGAAACAGTATCTTACTGTAGAACAGATGTCATGCATAGTACTGTGTAAGACGTAAGACACACTTTGATTGTGGAAAAATATAACCTTTTACTGTGAAAAGCTTGCTCTAGGAGGGTCTAGGGGCATTAGAACAGGGAACATTCTTATAAGCGCTATATAAATGAATGTAATTGATTTGAATTGAACTCAAAAAGCGGGAAAAGAGCAAAAATGACAATTAAGCTATTTCAGTTAATACATCAGGTCAGAAGTCCGACCCAGAGGTGTTAACTGCATTGCACCCAAAAGTGTAACAATATAAACTGATGCACAACACATATTAAGCTCTATGTCTGAATTCATTTTAAGGCCGTACTAAAAATATATGTATCTCTGTATGCTTTCATCTATGTGAATTCCTCTAGCTCATCTGTCAGGGCTGGGGGGACAACAACATCAAGACTCTTGAGTTCAACACCCAGGCTGCACACATGCTAATAAGAATGTATATTGTTGATAAAACATCTGTAGAGGTTTATATCATCAGTCACTGTGTTGCTTCTTACACCATTCCAGAAGTAATGATTTCCCACAGAACCATCATAACTAATGCTAAAGGTAATTACACAAAAAAGGCCAGTCCAAACGGATCATTTAACATTGATTTCCATATTGGTGCAATTCGATATATTCCCACTGGAATCAGTCACATTTTGCCATAATGCAAATAGGAGTTACAGTACTTCCCTGCATAACATTACTACAGTACTATCGCAGATCATCAAATGATATAATGATATATTTGAAATATTTTGTCTTAACAGGACAAGGAAAGAAAGGAACTACACTTTGTTCCTGGCCAATAGCTGCCAGTAACTTACCGTAGTTTTCACAGGAAATGTTTAACAGTGAAGGAAACTGTGCTAATTCGCTGCGGTAATGCAAACATCTGTATGCACAGTTGAACAAACTATTTGCATTTCTAAACAGTTAAGTTGTTGTCACCTGACCTTCTTGTCGGTATTACCTAATCACACATTTGATAAAATACAAAAAAAACTAACAGAGCACAATGCATAATCCACAAAAACTTTGTGAAATGTTGAAAATATTTACAGGAACTTTCATATAAAGAGCAAACACTCCAAAGTAATATTCCACAAACAATTCTAGTAGCTTGTATGAAAGAAAAAAAAAAGCAAATGCACTCACCCTAAACTCAAGAGTCAGTGTTCTGCTGGCAGAAGAGAGTCCAGAACGTGCTCTCACAGTAGACCGAGTCTAGTCTAGTATGCCTACAGTCATGGAGTAAACCTTATGTTCTCCTCTCTCTCCACACCAAAAAAGAGGGGAAGTCTCTAATCACGTTAAGATGGTTCTGATAGGTTGAATAAACACGGGGTGGGCCAGAGCAGAGTGTGCCTTGTGTGAAGTGTGATGTCTGTGTATTTGCTGAGCTCTGGCTTGGGCAATATGGAAAGAAACAACAGGGGCAACAGGGCAGGGAAAAAGTCAATCTTTGACCGGTTGAATGGGAGTGGGAGGGTAAAGGGTTGGTGTCTGACTTCTCTCTCACACACATGCATCTTTCTCTCACAGTCTTCTTGCAGATGCACACAGTGTTTTCTTCATCTTACCACATTCATTTCAACACTGATTGACATTTGCTGAGTAATTATTAAGAGGATGTTTTCCTAAAAGCGTAATCCATTGTGTCTCCTCTGTGGCTAATTGAACAGCTAACAGGCTAAGAAGATAGCGTGCGTTTATCTCAGCTAATCATTACAGCTCTCTCTGCTGCATGCCTACACATGGGTTATTAGTCTCCCCAATAATATATTGCATACAATTTGACAGACCAATCAGAAGGTCAAAAAACAAGAGAGGCAGTGTTCTCAAATGTAAAAATATTGTTGTTTGTTTCAATGTTTTTAAAGCTCGGTACATTTGCAGATTGAATTTCTGAGATTAGTGATAGTCTTTCTGACTTTTTTTTGGGTCTCAGGTTGACTTGTGACCCCAATTTCTGCTCACAGACATGGGGCCCTAATGCATCATGCACAGTGTGCTTGTGACCCACCAATCTTGTGATGTGAGGGCGAATCGATTGCCAATTCTGAAGCATAAAATCCAGATGTTAGCGCCCACTGCTCCTATGTTCCTTTCTTCACAGTACCGGGGCAATCCAAACACCACAACATTTGTGGGACAGTTTAATGGAAATTTTTTTTTCAGATATTTGGAGTCTATAATCATATAAAAAAAGACACAAATGATGAAAAGGGAGAGCCAGGACAATGATGACTATTTGTTCCTCAGCAGTCCCTCATACATGAACACAATGACTCCATTGTTTCTGATGGGTATTGACGGACAGCACCAGTGTATATAGCTGCATGGCAGTCACGCGTGTTTAATTCATGTTATGGTAATAAATGTAGCACTAAGAAATCATGGAGAGGGTGTACTGGAGAGTTGGGGGATTTTAGGAAAGCCACGGGGTGTCAATGTTTCAAGAATAAAACCTTGGTTTGGTTACTGCCAAAACACTATTCTTAGCACCATCTAAATAAGCTTTCAGTTCTTAGTTGTTAGTGTGTTATGCCTTGTGTGAGTATGGAAAAGGGTCACACATATTCACACATATTTGTGTGGGCAAGAAACATGTCAGATGAATGGCCAGTGAGGGAGCCATGGCTACGCTCGCCTCTGTTTGCATATACTATATATCCATTTAGAAGATGATTTCTAAATCAACCTACATCACAGAGAGCTTACAAATACATATGCCTGATATTTACCTCTCGTATTATGTATACCAGCGACCCATTTATTGACAGATGGGTCATTGTTTGGCTCAGCCTCTATGGAGGGAGCCATCATGGCTCTCTATATTTCCACTGGCTTGGGAGCATCCTCATCTCCCTTTCTTGTCTAAATGAAATGGACCACAGCGTTAGTGTCGTCTTCAGAAACGCCTGACTGATAAAAAAGAGCCCCACTCACCCACACAACTGGAGCACGTAGAGGGAGAGAATGCATCTGCCATGCCTTGTCTGCTCTGAGTCTTCCGGTGAGCAGTGGCTGGATGAATGGAGCAAGGGATTGTGGGAAAACACATCTCACACAAGCCTCACGGCCACATCCAATCCCTGACAGGCAGGCGGAGAAGGGAGGGGGGGTGTGTGGGATGGCTGCTTTGTCTCTATGGCAACAGAGCCCCCTGCTGTGCCAGAGAGAGAGAGAGAGAGAGAGAGAGAGAAAATGCCCTTTTATCTTTATGGGTCAGCACAGTGTCTGTGCAAGACAAAGACAAGGATTAATGAAAAATATGCATTTTTACTGCACTATTTTGGTCTGATTAAAGGAGAGCTACTAGTTCTTGTGTTGACAAACACACACATTTTCTTTGTATATAATGCATATATCAGTACATGTATTTTTGTGTGTTAGATTTAGTTAATCTCTGATGAGGCTGTATTGTTAATTTTACACTATACACAATATTCACAATATAGTTTCCTGTTTAAATCCAAGGGAATCAAATCCAAGGCGATTAGGTTTGTGACACCAGTTTCATAAATATGTTGCCTCTTTGGAAAGTAATCCAAAGTTGTCACGACTCAAGACTCCTAAGAGTATAGATATTTCTATTGTTATCAGTCAGTATTTGTAATTTGATATCTAATTTGAATCATCCTTGACACTTTCAGGTCAAGTTTGAAACTCTCCCAGAAATACTTCTATGCAGCAGTGGCGTGAAATGATCATTTGATGCATGAACATGATGATCGCTAACGGGATTGGTCTGTTGCAGGTGTGACCTTTTGAACTGTGAACATGTAGTTCGGACTTTCCAGTTGAGGGATCACGGAAGGATTTTCACAGGGGCCAGCTGGCCTGTTTGGTGTGGTGCGGGCGGGCGGGCAGGCGGCGTGCCTCATGTCTCCAAACCCACTCGTGTTCCCGGAGGCTCAGAGGACATGCTCACCCATCATTATCCATTCACTCGTTGGAGAAAAATCAACCCGCCGACAATCTCGGACCATAAATGTTTTGCCCGCCAATCCGTTAACGGGGGTAAACTATTGCAAGGTCTCGTGCTTGGGAAGCGCTCTTATCTGTGTGTGCGGTGTCCTATTCACACATCAGTGCTTAGGGTTGTGTGAAAATGCTGTGCTCTGCTTTATCCTCGGCTTGCACCACAGCCGCGTCACCTTCACTGAGATAGCATCACTGATATTAATGCCATCTATCAGCTAAATTGACACTTTTATGAGGGCCTATTATTAACGCTCATCAAAGTTCACACTTGCTTCAGCGCCCTTGTCACTTATTACACAATTAGTTAATAATACGTTATTGTAGCGGACAGCTGTAAAATCTACAACAATGAATTTGTTATATGAAGGATCAAGACGTTTCAATGCTAAATGACTGATGGTAGGTTTATGCTACTTAGAAGTCAAAAAAATGCTTCATTGCCTTACTGTCTTTTCAGGGTTTGTGTTGATTTTGCAGTTGGTCTGGAAAACAATAACTTTTCCCAGGTATGTATTCTGCCCATGAGCTCAAAGGTTTGATCACTGCGATAAGGCTTATATTTTATACGTGAAAGTTTATGATTTCTCAACTGTTGTTACCCATTGGACAGGCTTTATGGGCACTGTAGTTTGCATGAAAAGAAAAACGCATTTGTTCGTTTTGATCATGAAAACCTGTTGATCTTTTTCATATTTCATGTGGGTCAGTCTCAACCTTAGACCAAGGCTGGACAAAAGGGGCAGGCACATGATCGCACCACTAGGGGGAAACAAAGGTTTGACGAAAGCAGTCAAACCTTGATCAGAGGGTCGTGCTTGTGAGGACTCACGTAAGAATCATGAACCACACTTACTGTTTATGATGTTAAAGCATATCCATCTTGTGTCCTTAACCTTATCTACCAAAGCTACAAAAATCCTTATCCTTATCTACCAAATCTAGGTAGATCCTTATCTACCAAATCTACAAAATACACTGGAGTGGAGTGCAATTTACATCTAGAGAAGTTGTTAACCCTTAACATAGGAAACAAATGCTGTGCTGGTTGCTTTGTGATACTGTATATCGTATAATGTAGCATAAATCAACCTGAAAACAAGCTAAGATTGGATTGGATCTGGTGTGGTACTGAAACAGGGTGAGCCCAGGTCCTATTTGTCCCAGTGTCCACAGTGTGGAAACTATATTTGTTCAACCATACTGGTGAATGATGATGGCAACCTTCTCTGATACACACAGGTAGACGTTTTGGAGTTTTTCTTATTGCTTGCATACACCCACCCTAGCCAGAGTTTTGCCTGAGCTTTTAAATCTGATTACAAAATGAGCTCTGTCCCCTCCTTAAGGTCTTGTTCATCAGATGCTTTCATCGGCTCGGCCAGTGCAATCTGCCGTCTGGCGTGAAGAGAGCCATCTGGTCCCAGAAACCCAGTAGGTCCCAGCAATAGTGGACTCAGCATCCTCTGGGTTTGTGTACTATGGCCGAGCTTGAAACAGCTCAGGTATAACCGATAAAAACCGGTTTCCTTGCTCCATTGAACTCCATTGTAAACATGGTTTATTTTCTGAATCATTTTAGTTATATCACATCAGATAATACCGCAACGGGACAGGAATGTGTATTGCAGTAGTTAATAACTGAGGAAAAAAAAAATACTGCATTCCAAACACACAGAATGTTTCTGTGAATGAAGTTAAGATTTAAATGTACCCAAGACCTTGGCACTACTAACATCATGATCTACAATGTACTTCCTGAAACTCAGCAAAGGAACTACTTTTCAAGTCCATCGTTGTTGAAACTACGCGGTTGTTTCCCTCACCAACACTTAACCTCATTGGCCCAATTTGTGTTTATCTCTTCGTTGTGTCCAACATTCCGAGACAGCTTGGAACCTCGAACCCGTAATCCAGGTGGTAGGCGGCTTTAGCCGAGGGTTCAGTGCAGGCGCAGAAATGGATCAGAGACAGACTCCCACTTAAGAGTGGCGTGACGATAGACCTCAGGTGATCCGGGGTCTCAGCCTTTGGCTGTGTAGGGCAGGGAGCCGCCCAGGTGCACACACTGATATGTATGGGCTCAACGTTTCAAGAGGACAGAAAGGCTGAAGAAAATAGATTGAGGCAGAGTCACCGGTCACTGACCAGTTTTCTTTTTCCTATCCAAACATACCAATCCTGTCTTGGGGCGACAAGGCAAAAATGGTCACAGGGTTGACTAATGATATTCTACTATAGACCATTTTGATGATATCCTCTGCACGACTTTGACTTTGTTGATTTCACACTCATCATCTCATTGTTCAGGCTACATAAGTGGATCCCCCCTGCAGTTAATGTTGTAGGTGGCTTTTTAAGTGGTGTCTCAACATAAACATTGAAAGGAATTATTTTAAAAGCTTCACGTAGAGCTTCTAATTGGACTGGAAGGTTTTGTGTAACATTGTACTGATGATTGAACTTTGTGGTTCTCTGGAAGATTCTACACGGTTGGTGCCAGGAGTTGCCCAACGTCATTTGCCATAATTATCTGCTGCTAACCAACCGTACAATCTTAAGTGGATGATAATCTTTTTTTTAGACTAGACACCTGTCACATTTTGCTGTAGAGGTGGACATGTCATGAACCTTGCCCTTTTCAAGTGCTTTGTTTTACAAATGAGATTAGACCTCTCTCTCTCTCGTCTCTCTCTCGGTCTCTCTTGCTCTCTCTCTCTCTCTCTCTCTCTCTCTCAGAGTAAAGCATTGAAGGCACATATAGTCATTTTTAGGTTGGTAAGCATAAAGTTATGTTTACTGTCATAGCAACTGAAAGAATATTTGCTAATTTGCTAAAAATGCCGATTTTTAAAAAAAATGTTACTACTTAAGACAAAATGAAATATCTATAATTCATATAATGATTATGAAGATTCCTATTCATGTGTTGGTATATGTTCGAATAGTAATAACATAACATTGACCCATTAAATCCACATCAATCTACAGCTGATATAAACTAGAAAGTCTAACTGAATACCAGTGGAGGAGAGGAGAGGAGAGGACAGTGGAGGAGAGGAGAGGAGAGGACAGGAGAGGACAATACCTCCATGAAATCACCAGGGCAACACCAGAATGTTTGTTTGTTTAAAAATATTTTATTTGTCACAGTCACTTGGTACAACACAACCAGTTTCCCTTGAGAGAGTGAATCACAAAAGGCTTCTTCCCAATGTACAGCTTGCTATACGCATCTCTCAAGCACCACTGTTGCCCTGGATGCCCCCTCCCATGCCCTGGATGCCCCCTCCCATGCCAGCATGCCGAAGGAATCCCTCTGAAGGTGAGCCCACCGCTTAGCAAGCTCCTGTGGGCGAGACACAAACACATGGACAAGAGAGGGAGGTCAGACATGTGGTCTAGTCTTCATGGTGCCATTTCAACGTTGGCTTACAAAGTATTCAGTTGACTTTAAAAAGTATTCAGATGACTTACAAAGTATTCAGTTGACTTTAAAAAGTATTCAGATGACTTAGAAAGTATTCAGTTGGCTTTGAAAGTATTCAGTTGACTTTGAAAGTATTCAGTTGACTTAGAAAGATGTACGTTCCTAAATGATGAGTTCATGGCTGCTGGAAACGCTTTGCCACCTGCTCTCAAGCTGTGTGAGACGCTTACCAGACTGGAGGACCGGCTGGAACTGGCCGGCCATGCAGATCTCCTCCTGCTTCTGGCGGACCAGACGCTGGATGGCGGGGGGCAGGCCGCGGGGGTTGCGGGAGAAGATCAGGGAATAGCCATCCTCGCAGGTGCCGTCGTCCTTCAGGGTGCGGCAGGCATAGGTGATGGCGTAGTTGTCATAGTCGGTGTCAATGATCCAGTAGTTGTCACCTGGAGAACGATGAGGGGGAAGAAGAGCACAAAACTCAGCACACAGACAAATGGCAAGAAGATGAAAACGTTGCAATGGACAACGGAAGGCTGTTGTGTTTTATTTTGTGATGATGGCTTACCGCCGCTGGACAGGTAGCTGGCCAGGCCCTGGTAGTTCATGAACATCTTGCCGGGGCTGCCGGGGTCGGGCACAGTGTACTGGGCAGCCATGTCAGCGCACACAACCCAGAATCTGCGACCACACAACAAACACAAACAAATCCAGCGCACATTAGCATTGATGCTAAACTGAAGTGATGGAGACACCAATGGAAAACAAATCCATCCCGTTAACCCGTCCGTTACGTTTTTTTTTTTTTCAGCACATCACAAATGGGGTCTACAGCTTACCCGAAGAGGGTGACACGGCCCTTGGAAGAAGCAGTCATGGTGCCGTCGTCATCAATGGTGTACTCGGCGGAGATGTTGTCCTGCAGGAACAGGCCCTCGGGGTCCTTCTTCTGCTGGGCGTACCACTTGCCAGCATACTGCAGAAGAACACAAGGAGTCTGGGGTTTAACTGAGGAAAGCCCACAGCCTGTACTTATGCTACTCAGACGAGCAGAGAGCCAGAGGGAAAATGCAACATTTCAGCCCCTTCAGTATCCCCGCAGACAGGGAAAGGTAGTAGTTTTCTCACAACTTCAGACTCACCCTCTTGGGGTCGAAGTCCTCCTTGACCGTGAAAGAGTCCACCACACAGGAGGCGGACCAGCAGCGCTCGACGTAGGAGAGCAGAACAACGAGCAGAGCGAACTTGTAGTATTCCATTCTGTGTGGCAAAGAAGACAAGTGATGGTGAACAAGGCGACCAAGGCATGATGTAGAAATTGCTGTTGTTAACTCTCCGAGTTTTAAAACGTTAACTGTAAATTAGTTCCTCAGTACATGATCCTGTTGTTAGGACATATGTTGCATACAGGCAGCTGAGATCGCAGACAGTAGGAAAATACAACACAATGCAAAGCAGATTCTCAAGTAGAGAGGATTTTCAAGGAACCGCAAATGCACCAAAAGCCATCGGCAGCACAAAATCGCAACCCAAAAGCCGAGCCGATCTAAAACATAACATCTCTCACTGCCTGGAGCCGACCCCAACCACCCACAAACCAAGCCATGCTTTCATCTCCAATCCGTAAACCACAGGGAACCTTACCTGCTTGTTTGGTTTGATCAAAGCCAAAGAATAAGTCAAGTTTCTGCTGTGTGGATGCACTCTGTGGCTTTCCACCTGCCTGTGTTGTCTCTCTGTCGAGGACGCCCTTTTATATTCCTGCCATAGATGGGCTTATTGATTATTTTCACTTCTTGTAACTAAATAAGGTGCTTAAATCTAAGGATAAGCTGGTTGTAGAAATCCTTACTGTAAGCTGGCTTCTCTCTCGCTGAACCCTCCCATGTTTGCTGTAAAAACAATTACGTCTTTATGTAACGACTAACAAACACAGGGACGCAGCCCCGACCAACAAGGCATTGTAGGTAATAATAGCAGCTGTTACAAAAACAAAAATCATTGTTACTGTCTTGTCTGCTTAGTGACTGTTCCGATGAAATATTTCAAGCCTTTGGGTTGACTGCTGGCCTGCCGCCTAATGCATCACATGGGCAGCACAGACAGCATACATTGTTAAATACACAGAAAAGTGTTCAGTGGCTGATTGAGTAGCTGGAATAGTATCATCACAGAGCAATGCAGCAGACTTAATATTAAAGGAAAACACATGTTGCACTGTTGTACATTTGAAGCTGCGTGCTCATTTACAAAATGTTTTCATTTCCTCAAATGTCTGAGTTGGTGAAGGTATTGAGGCTGATTCATTCAGTCAGTCAATCGGTTTCAAACAATCCAGTGGGCTATTTCTGTGACCCCCCCACCCACCCCATTTCCGCGCAGCTGCTACTGGCCGACTGCCACCTCGATGTGATGGGCATGACCATGATTACTCAAGCAGCTTTCCTCGTCTGTTATGTAATCCCTCTGTTATTGCGCCCGGCAGTGTTCCCACCTCATGTGGCACTCATTTCATCTGCCTCATCTCAAGTCTGTGGCCTCTAAAGGGACACGTAGAAACCCATTCCTCTATAATTACCCCATGTTTATGTCTGTGACTGTGTCTTCTCCGGTTGTGTAATGGCTGTCAGCTCTGCTGACTGGTAGGGGTTTTGTATTTTTTTCAGTTATGTAAGGACTTGAAGTAATGCTTTCTATCACATGTTTGGGTTTATCAGACACACATATGATTATAGATTTTAAATGAGCACCAATGTTGTACTGTTTGTGCATGATAGGAGATTATCATTACCATTAATAGAAGTATATATCATTTGGGAGTCATTCTATATTTTTTACTCAACGCATTTTTGTTATTTCCTCAAAATACCATGAAGGAGTAACAGCGACCATTATTTACTATTAGTATACTTCATTTATCAGGATGCTTACAAAGACTTAACCCATAGTGCTTGTATTTCACATTATGGAGCTTCATAATCTTCAGAACTGTTCATAAAAACCTCTGAGGACTTTACAACAACACTATTATATAGTTTGAAAAGTTTGCTATAGGATGCCAAAGCATACGATGGCAATCAGTTAATGAACATAGACAGTGACCAGCGTGAGAATCCATTTGGGTTGAATTTGTACACTACACAAACTACTAAACATGCTTGGTAAACCTACAAACGTTTGACTTTGTTTATAGCATTGACACCTGAATTACTTTGTGTAATTACTCAATTACTATTTGAGTGTAAAGTGTAATATTTAAATTCAATTTCAATTGCCTCCAGGTGCTTATATTATATATATAATAGTGACATTTAGCCTCCCACAAACTGAAAAGGAATGAGTCATAAACAAGGGAGCATGCTGCAGATATATGCGTTGCCTGTTAGAATTGTGTAGCTCTGGAAGTTCAAAACCGATTAGTAACACATGAGCGACTGGTGTGTGTGTGTGTGTGTGTGTGTGTGTGTGTGTGTGCTCTTACACAATGGGAGCTATTTGTGACTGGGTATTGACAAACAGTGGGATTATTTTGGTCAGACTACTTTGGGCTATCCGTATCTGACCTCCACTGTACAGATCTGGTGACTATGGTCTGTCTATGAGTCCATGTGATCTCAGTATTGCTATACTGCCATTTTCATTATGTTTGGCATTAATTAGCCAATTAATTGGCATTAACAGCAAAGACAGTCTGTAGATGACTGATGCAAATCTGTTATACGCAGGTGTGTGTGTGTGCAGGTGTGTATGTGTGTGAGTGTGTGTGTGCAGGTGTGTATGTAAGGTTGTGCGTGGTGTGCATGTCTGTGTGTGCATGCGTGTGTCTGTGTGTGCAAGCGCATGTGTGTGTCTGTGTGTGGTCCTGTTCCTATGGCCCTGTTATGTCAGAGTTTATGTTCAGAAGAAGCCGTGCTGATTCACATGGATCACTATATAACTCGGAACATGACAGTCAAGCATATTATGTCATTATTACTGTAACATTGGGACATTTTTCAATTGAACATATTCAGAGGACACAACAAAACAATCTTTATTTCAATGATCCTTGTTAGTAGCTGTTCAAACTATTCAACAAACTTTCAGTTGTCAACTGAGCCTAATTCTCACCTACCTATCAAGTCATATTACCTTGACCATAGCCCTATCCTAACCGTAACTCAAAATGTATGCCAATCTGTATTTTTAGCACATAAAAGATACAAACCCAAAAAAAGGAATTGCCATTGATGATGCCAAAAGAAACAAACAATATAAACAAATAATATAAATTGGCTTCACTTTGTGAAGACTTCTAGGCCCAGACTCGCCTGGATTAATGCTCTTCTTCTCGCTACAAGGCCACCTGGCCTTTTGGCACCAGTCAGAGGCACTGCTTTCAATGATATTGTCTATTTACAGATGACACCTGAGCGATTAGGGAACTGCTTTTTAAAGCCATCACACTGCTTTCTTTAGGCACAGCCCAGCAACGGCCTCCTATATTTATGCATGTAAACAGAGAATGGCAGCTTGCCATCTTGATTCTGTGACTACGTCAGGAAGTTCCATCTTGGTTCTCTGACTACGTCAGGAAGTTCTTGTGTACACTCCTGAACAAACTCAGCTGTCACGTGGAGGGGGCATTTTGTAGATACTGTTTTGCTTCCAAGGGGATATACTGTATACTTCAATATCCAGATAATGCAGACAGAATATGATGAGATTGTGTGTATGCCTTTATGAAGTTGTTCTTTCCGTAGGCCTACTAAAGAGGTTGCAACATTGTATGAGAGGTTATAACGTTGGTCATATGCTAACAGTAGACTTTGGCTTTGGTAAATATTAAGGTTTAATATTGGAGAGCGCTGAAGAAGTGTATACCCTCCACGTCAGATCAGTGAGGTCGCATTCTGCTCAACTTGACATGTGCGACGGCATGTGTCTCTGCCGCTAACTCTCCTCACGTCGGCGCTCATCTCACCTCAGTCATCCCCTCTCGAGTCCAACCTCGTGCCGGCCGACTCCCCCGCTTATCCCTCTCAGCCTTTGTTTCCTCCAAATGGCGCTTGTCCACGAGTAAACCCCCTCAAAGTGTGGCCGTACGGAACACGTGGACGCTACTCTTTCCCTGAAACCCCCGACCCTAATCCCCAGGCCCCGTGTGCTCAAGGGGTGGGCAGGCTCCAGGGAACAACAGTGTTCCTGTTTCTCTCCACTCACAGATCACCGCTGATCAGCTCTGCTGACTGACCCGGCACATGGAGCCGTTTCAGGGTACACTTGAATGTGGGTCGAGAACTCTCTGTGCTAACACCACGAAAGTCATTTTGGCTACATTTCAATCATCGGCCCCATTACGTGGTGGTAATAAAGCTGTGCCTCGTCTCAGTGTGCCACGTCTAACCAGCGCCTAGATCTGCGTTTGGGTGCACCAACATGCCTTCAGTAGCGCTGTATTTGAAAGGGGACTGATAGAGTTGCACTGACTGACATTTGCTGGTAGACAATAGGTGCCATGGACATCGAACATGGCATTAAATAGCTTCCAGTTGCACCAGATGAAGAACATTAGTTACATACAGGGGATTTATCTGAGCTTCTGAGCTGATGTTGCAACTTAGGGGCTGTGGAGTAGAACTGTGAACGAAGTGACCGCATATTTAACCCTAGTTGCTAAATGCTAGTTTACAATGCAGTCGAATTCCTTGAAGCACAAAAACGGTGCAACCCCCACCTTAGTTTAGCAACCTGGCTACGTCAGTGGAGAGGTGTAAAATAAATTGCAGCAATTAACCAGATTACAGATATGGTTGGGCTTTGACAAGTTGCGAGCAGTCATTTATTTTAATGCTGACAGACAGCCTGACAGAGGTCAGCAGTAAGACTGAACTGGCAGTACACTGGCACACTGTGCCGGCAGCCTGGCACGCTTTTGCGACACTTTGGCCTACATTGTGTTCTGTGGACTGCTGCCATCTTGTGGCCATTAAAAACAACATAAAAGCAATCCAGTAAAGTCACAGAGAAAACCTCCCCCCAAAATTCAAGACATTTCCTTGCCAAGTGCAAGACAATGAATCTTTCAAAACTATGCCCCCCCAAAAAGGTAATAGTTGAACAGGGGTTCAAAAACATTGCAAGGTTCCATTTCCAGTGGTTTAAAGCTCCATCCACACAGGACTAGAATGTGGTTGATGAAGCAACAAGTCTTGTGTGCCGGCTTCTGACTTGGTATGTAACTAACACAAACAATCTCAGAGAAGCAGCCAATCAATTCCAACGTAGTTCAGATTCTCAGCAATGTTTTTGCATTTCTAACTTATTTTTTCAGACGTCTCGTCTAAAAGAGGGGTGGTGTTTATAGAAATAGAAATAGAATAGAAATAGAAAAGCCTTTTTTGTCATTGTATTCGCATACAACGGAATTTGGTGTTGGTGCAACGAGGGACAACATATAACACAACAATAGTACAACTAGCTAAAGACAGTACAACATTTTTTAAATCTTTATATATATAGTATATATACAGTATATAATAAGAGTTCAACAAAAACTGGTTCCTTTGGATAGGAACAGGTGTAAATGGGTCACTAACGCAGGCACAGCTCACACTGAGCCCTGCCAGTACAGTGCACTCCCTTCCTCATGTCCCATCTCATAACCAAATCTGCCGCTCTCTGTATCCGAGTGCTTCATCGCGCCATTAATGTGCAGATTATCTATCTGACCTTTTCCTTAAGATGGATAGAGTACTTTATATAGACCTGCACTTCAGCGCGCAGTGGAGGATTAATGCGTGTTCTAATAAGACGGGTATTTCCTGGGGATGCCACTGTTTCATTTGCTATCCATAGATTGAGTCATGATATAGAAAATTACAACCGAGAATGTACAAGGGGGAAGTCTTGCGGTTGTCCTCGAATTATCACAGTCAGAAACTGCATATGAGCAGTAACTTGCATTATCAGGTGCATTATCAGTTCTTTTCATGGCAGATTCCCATTACAGTGCTCAAACAGCAATGCATTTGTTTATCTACCCTGAAAAGAAAAGGGCATATGCCGAGCATATGGCACAAAAACATGGATGGACCATCTTTCAAGGGACAAACATTTTACACCGTTCCAGCATTCCTTTTAAGTGTATTGTGAAGTTTCAATTAGTTTTTTACTTCTGTGCTTTGTGCTTAAAATCATAATCTTAAGTTCATGTCCTGCAGTTATGGATACCAAAATGCATGGATAGTTTTCTCAACTGAAATGCCTGCCTTCCTAATTCAAATGTTTGGTAGATTCCTACAAGTACGTACATCAGTGAAACGCTACACAGTATCTTCAAATGCAGATGGATGTGGATCTCTGAAAGGTCCTGGGAGGAGAGAAGCGTGCCTTAGACCAGATCTCTCATAGGCCCTGTGAGGCGACAAGCGTGCCTTAGACGAGAACTGGGGTGCTGAGATAATCAGCTAGTGTCATGCTTAAATAGGGCTTAGGAAACGAGGAGTGTGTTTTTAATAAGGACATAAAGAGCTTGTGTGTAAAAGCCACAGGAGAAGACTAGGAGGGAGCGCTTGGGTCTGATTTCCTTAACACGCTCCAGCCTCGCAAATTAGGGCGCTTGTTATCTTTTAAAAGCATTGTTTTGTGTCTTCCGCTCCGCCCGAACTGTCATCGATTGAGAGTTGTGTTTCTCGAGGAGGAAGCAAGAGGGAGCTAGAGGGGGGAGGCAGTCGGTCCGTTCGTCTCAGGGCATCGGCATCAGCCTGGGAGGAGGTCAGCTGACCAGGTCTTTTGCATGAGCAGATCCTGGTTCACCTTCAACGCTATTAGGGGAAAACCTTGCTGATGACTGGTGGATTGGACTCAGGTCTTCCCTGCGGCTGCAGGTGTGTCTTCCATCCACAGGTTTTTTTTTAACCTTTCCCCCTCTTCTGAGGAGCCCCGAGGACCTACAGGTGGGAACTTTTTAAACTTTTAATTTTTTTTTTTCTTGGCCAAATTGGCCATAATCTCCTTGTCTGTCAAGAGAATTGAATTCAAGAGAATCATCGTAGTCACATTTCTGGGATTGGGGCAAAAGATCCCAAAACCAAGATGAGTGTCACCAAAGAGGACGTCGCCAAGTTCCTGGATGGAAACGCAGGCTTTGCCTCAACCTACTTCAACAAGAAGGTCAGCGCAGAGGCCCTTGCCTCGGCCATGGGTGTGCCGGAGTCCAAGGTGGATTTCTCCATGTTCAAGGAGGTGGGCCAGGTGGAGGAAGGGGAGATCCTGTTCGAGGTCATCAAAGACATGCAGGAGAACGTGAACATGGAGAAAGTGATCTTCAGGATCCTGCAGAGGATCTGTCTCCTCACCCACGCTGACGCCTGCAGTCTCTTCATGTACCGGCAGCGGAACGGCATCCCCGAGCTCGCCACCCGACTCTTCAACGTTGGCATCACCTCGGAGCTGGATGACTGCGTCGTCCAACCAGACTCCGAGATGGTCTTCCCCCTCGATATTGGAATCGTGGGCAATGTTGCCCAGACCAAGAAGCATGTCAATGTCAAAGATGTGACACAGGTAAGCAATTTAGGTTGTCTCCAATGGTGGTTCAATTAACAAACCAGGTGCTTCAAAAGGTTTTGAGACATTAGAATGGAAACCTCAGATCACAGACAGAAAATATTCCAAAAACCAACCAGGGCTGAGCTATTGTCATAACTAATCCTCACACGTCTTGTCTGTCTTGTCATATAGATCTATATTATTCTTTTGGTATTTTGTAAGACATTATAGGCGTCATTGCTTCTGGTTAATTAACTGATAACTGACAGATGAAACAAGCACAATATTTGAATATGATCACCACACTATCACTATCATGATACAATATAACTTAGTGCTACGTAGCGTAGCGTGATAAATCCTCTTGACATAATCCCATTTATTGAAATATCCCATTACCATTTTGGGATCCAGGATTAATTTACCTGCAGTGCCTTTATCAGCGAGTCAGCAAGACGATTGCAAGGATCAGTTTCATATGTGAATAATGAAAAAGTGCCTAAACTAAACAGTATGAAACTCTGACAAATTGTGATCAGGAGATATTACATTTTCAGAACATTTATTCTGACTAAACACCTTGTATAAAGTGGCATATTGTATGGAATCAATTGTCTCTAGCCTTTAATGTCTTCTTCTGGTCAAACAGAGACATTGTCTGATCGTTAAGAGTCACAGTTTACTCTACAGTTCCAAGCATGGAGGTCATGTTTATAAAATGCAAATGTAAAAGCTGTCCATGCCATAGCTGTGTGTGTCCTAATAAATCATATCTCTGCACTATCCAGAACAGTAACTTCAGCGCATTTGCGGATGAGCTGACTGGATACACGACCCGCAACCTCTTGGCCACGCCCATCTTGAATGGCGAAGATGTGGTGGCTGTCATAATGGCCGTTAACAAGACCACTGGGCCTCACTTCACGGCAGAGGATGAGGATGTGAGTCTGACCCCCACTCTTCCACCTCCACCCTGAGAATAGCCTTTCCCCTCACATGCTCTTGTGTGGACAATCATACGTTATGTGCATAATCATCACCATAGGTTTACTCCGGTGTGAATACAGTGGTACAAAGCTGTTTTTTTGTGTTATGTGACAATGAGCCAGTTTAATTTGTCCAGTTGAGCCATTAAACCCTCTCTTGATTTTATGCCACAGCTTTTTTTAAAGTACATGAAAGTTGCTGCTTTAAACATGAAGATTTACCACCTGAACTACCTCCACAACTTTGAGTCGAGGAAAGGCCAGGTGAGTGCGAGACAGACTCGAATGGCTTGGGCAGCAGTGGTTCTGCACCAGGGGTTCTTACAGTGCTTCCCTCTGCTTCAGCTCCTACTGTGGTCAGCCAACAAGGTGTTTGAGGAGCTCACAGACATTGAGCGACAGTTTCACAAGGCTTTGTACACAGTGCGTGCATACCTGAACTGTGACAGATACTCAGTCGGCCTGCTGGACATGACCAAAGAAAAGGTACGCCCCCCCCCCCGGAAAAAAATTCCTCTAAAACAGAAGTTAGTTAATCAGTCAGTTTTTAATGTTGCAGAGCTTAACTGACAGACAATCAGGAAATGCTGAATGTGAGTGCACAGGAGAGCAGTTGAGCAGCCGAACAGAGTGCCACTGGACGACCACTCACTTGTGCCTGTGCTTCCTCCAAAGGAGTTCTTTGACATCTGGCCGGTGTTGATGGGAGAGCAGCCACCTTACGCTGGACCGGTGACCCCAGACGGGAGGGTGAGAGACATACAAAACACGTCACAATCGCTAAACATTTGTTTTTATACCATTCAGTTAGACACATTTAAAAAAAAAAATGTAAAAAACATTCTTTGTTTGTGTTTTAGGAAGTGATCTTCTACAAAGTCATTGATTATATTTTGCACGGAAAAGAAGACATCAAAGTCATTCCGTAAGTGTGGCTCCTTTCTGCATTTTTAACATTCTGTCATGCGATGACCAGAGCTTTTTTTAATTAAACCTTTAACAGCCAAGGTAAACAGCTCACTAATCAGTTTTATTAATACTATAAGACAGTCATTGAAGTTATCTTATTGTACAGTTTGTGGGTAGCTTTCATTTCATTCATTTGCCTTCCACAGAACTCCTCCTGCTGACCACTGGGCTCTAGCGAGTGGAATGCCCACGTTCGTTGCAGAAAATGGACTTGTATGTGACCCCCCCCAAACATGTTCATTACTAAATGCCGACGTTTGTTTACCAGCATGTTTATGATGTTTGTTTACCAGCATGTTTATGATGTTTGTTTACCAGCATGTTTATGATGTTTGTTTACCAGCATGTTTATGATGTTTATTTACCAACGTGTTTATGATGTTTGTTTACCAGCATGTTTATGATGTTTGTTTACCAGCATGTTTATGATGTTTGTTTACCAGCATGTTTATGATGTTTGTTTACCAGCATGTTTATGATGTTTGTTCACCAGCATGTTTATGATGTTTGTCTACCAGCATGTTTATGATGTTTGTTTACCAGCATGTTTATGATGTATGGTCACATTTTCAGATTTGCAACCTCATGAATGCCCCAGCAGAGGAGCAGTTCCAGTTCCAGGTAGAGATCTTTCTCTTTTAGCGAGTGCCATGAATCCTGCAGACACAATTTTACAGATGTGAACATATGGTTATGTAAAAAGGTTACCTGTGTGTTTCAAGTGAGACTACAAGCAAACGTTGTTTTTGATAAAGATGCAGTAGGACAGGTTGTATAGAAACAGGACGAACTCGGTAGGAGTGAAAGTGGCTTAAATGTGTGCGCTGGCCCGATGAGGGGACTCCCCCCCACACCCCCCTTGCTGTTGTGACAGTTGTTCCTTCTTACACAGAAAGAGCCGCTGGACGCAAGTGGCTGGACAATAAGGAACGTGCTCTCACTGCCAATCGTCAACATGAATGAAGACATTGTGGGCGTGGCCACTTTCTACAATCGGAAGGATGGGAAGCCCTTTGATGAGCAGGATGAGTCACTCATGGAGGTAAACCCCGCCCACGCCTGATGGGGGCGACCCCGAGACCTTAGGAGGCTGAGGGGGACCCCGAGACCTTAGGAGGCGTCCTGTCAACTGCCAAGAGCTCTGCAACAATCAGAGCTCACAAACCACCTAATCTCAACATTTGCTCTGTCACAGGCTCTGACGCAGTTCCTGGGCTGGTCAGTACTAAACCCAGACACCTATGACAAGATGAATAGGATGGACAACCGGAAGGAGATTGCAGAGGACATGGTGATGTATCATGTCAAGTGTCGCAATGATGAAATCCAGACTATTCTGGTGAGCTGAAAGAAGACATCCTTACATTTATTCACAGATAAAAGTTACACTAAATCCTGAATGCTTTGGGGAAGTGCTGAGTCTATGTCTATCTAATGTTGCTTCCAATTTTCCTAGAAAACAAAAGAATATTTTAATAGAGAACCGGCAGACTGTGATGAGGATGAGCTTCGTCAGATCCTGGTACTCACCTACTGAAATGTATTTCTCTGCTTAATATCAATCTAGAAATAATCGTTCTTTAAATGAACGGGCAATGATTATCATCACCCTAATAGCTACTTTTCAACCTTGTGTAAATCAAATAGAGTCATCGATCAACTTAGTATGCCCACTGCTAACAGAAATGGTTCTTTCTAGAAAAAAGAGCTCCCCGGCCCAAAGAAGTTTGAGATCTACGAGTACCACTTCTCAGACTTCGACTGCACGGAGAGGGAGCTTGTGTTGTGCGCAATCCAAATGTACTATGAAGTTGGAGTTGTCAAAAAGTTCCAGGTTCCACAGGAGGCGAGTGTTTTACGCTGTAATGTTGATTAAAGGGGCATGTTATGCAGTAATGTTGATTACATCATCTAAAAAAATAATTTAAAAATTGATCTGACAGGTTTTGGTAAGGTTCATTTACTCAGTCAGCAAAGGCTACAGAAAGATGGCCTATCACAACTGGCGCCATGGATTCAACGTGGGGCAGACGATGTTCACTCTTTTAACAGTAAAAAAACATTACATCCATGCAAGACATTCAATATTTACAAAATTGAAGTAATTGCCATAATGTATGCATCCCAATGGGATGGGACTGAGACGTGTCATTAAGTGATGCTGACTGTGGCTTGGGATTGGGACAGACAGGACAGTTGAAGCGCTACTACTCCGACCTGGAGGTGATGGCGATGATCACAGCGGGCTTCCTGCACGACATAGATCACAGGGGCACCAACAACCTCTACCAGGTGAAGTAAGTACACCTGAGATCCGCTTCACTTTACATTTACCCGTGTCGTCATGACAACACACATCCACTTCACCAGAACAAGCAAACCTAGCGCTTAATGAGCATGAGGTCACACATTTAAAGCACAACCAACTCCATATTCCAACTCCATACTCACTTACAAGAAGTACAGTCCCACTCAAACAACTAAAACTAAAGAGAAGCAATGTTTATGTGTGATATAATTTGTGTAAAAAGACTTGATATGCTTTAAAAGATATCTGAAAAGTGTCACATAAGAAATACTATGATATAATTTGTAAATTTTATATATAAATATTAAATATTATATATAAAATGTGTATATTGTGTATATATTATATATGCAAAGACTTAAATAGGCTTTTGAAGATATCTGAAAAGTGTCACATAAGATTCAGCTGCTTTTCAGCTTCTTCCCATCCTTCACAGATCTGGCAGCCCACTCGCTAAGCTTCATGGAACGTCAGTTCTGGAGAGGCATCACTTAGAGATCAGCAAATTCCTGCTTGCAGATGAGGTAAAACACATCTGTTGCTTACGTGACTTACAGACATAATACTCACAGCTGTTTCAAGTTCTTCTTTCAACAACTGAGTGCTAAAGTGGTAATGGCTCTCTCTCTCTCTCCCTCTTTTAAGACTTTGAACATTTTCCAAAACCTCAACAGAAGACAATCAGAGCATGTTATCCATCTCATCGATATTGCCATTATTGCAACTGACCTGGCTTTATATTTCAAGTAAGTTGTCTCCCAGTGCATCTTGTCCCTTGGCATAAAACATCTGATTAGTATGTCACCGTTATTTTTGTCTGCACATTAGAAAGAGGACAATGCTGCAGAAGATTGTTGACCTATCATTAACGTACCAAGATGAGAAAAAATGGATAGAGTTCATGTCCATTGAAACGACGAGAAAGGAGATTTTGATGTGAGTACAACCAAAATGTCAATAGACACAGATGCCATTCTATTGAACACTGAGTAGATAACCACAGACTTCTGAGTTCATTACCGTTAACTGAAGACAAACACCCTTTTTGTATCCGTTTCACCCTTATTGCACTTACAGGGCCATGATGATGACAGCTTGTGACCTGGCAGCCATGGCCAAACCATGGGACGTTGCAAACAAGGTGAACTAACTGCCCATACACTATTTAAATCTCCTTTATTAGCAGAGACATGTGAGCCTAGGAAGTAAAATACCGATATAAGAATGATCAATTAAAAAATAATGAGTGACTTTGGAAGAGTCACTCTGTGGAAGAGTCATCAGATCCGTACAGGAAAAGGTCCAGTCATTGAATAATTGTACAGTAAATAATCTTGGGACTTTGATGCAGCTTTACAACATGGTTCCCAAAAGTAGCACATAGTCAGGCATAACCAACCGTAACGGTAGCCAGCAGGTACAGAGCTGTGTAGTGAGTACTAGCGACAGATGCTAGCACCCATGGGTTTTAGCCTCCTTGCTAGCTCGCCTGCCTCTCATGTCTGTGGTTGCGAGTCCAGTGTGGGACGGACCTGTCACATAATGCAGGGCACACAACCATCTTTCTGTCCAAATAAACGACACTGTGTGGCTGTTACCAGGTGGCTCTCAACGTAGCAGAAGAGTTCTGGGAGCAAGGTGACTTGGAGAGGTCTGTTCTAGAACAGATACCCATTGTGAGTATTGGCATATACACAGTTGAGTTAGTTCAGGTATATCACCTGTTCATTTTGGCATGGACAAGGCCTGTTTGTAACTTCTCTCTCTGCTCACAGCCAATGATGAACAGAAACAAGATACGTGACTTACCCAAAATCCAGTGTGGTTTCATCGACTTTGTCTGCACTTTTGTATTTAAGGTAAAATCACTACACTGACACTGATTGAACCTTTCATGTTAATCTGGTGGTGACTACAAGAGTCTAAAAAGATAAAATGAATGTATTCATGGGTTCCGCAGACGTCACTTCCGAAAAGCCTGCCGCCATATTTGTGTCCGATTTGGGTGCCACTGCTGAAGTTAACCAGTGTTTTGTATTGTAAGCATTTTCCTGTCAAAGGGAGCTAAAAAATAAAACCGTTCAAAAACCTACCTACCTGCACTACCTGACCCGATCAGATCACTGAGAACTGCCGTTTTACCGTTCCTCTTATGCTACTATTAAATCTATATAACTGTACATTCGATCTTAGTTTATTTAGCAAATGATTTCTGACATTTATGTTTTCATTATAAAATAGATGAGGGGAGTATGCATTAAAATAATGTATATTAACCTAAATAAGAACTGTTTCTTTATTGCATTGTGTAGTATAACCCACTCATGTTATTATCCATTATACTTGGCCATTCTGTAGATGGCCTAATGCTGAGAAACATGTATGTATGTATATATATATGTATATGTATATACGTCTATGGGTGCTGCGACCGTTTCGGACACAAACATGGCGGCGCTAAAGCACGGTGACATCACATGGTACCCATGAATTGGCTTATACTTTTGATGGTACCTTAACCATGTGACAGTGCTATACATCAAATTACTTTTTTCCCTCTCAATACTAAACCTTAAAATACATTTCTTATCAAAATTCTACTTTGTAAAGAATACGCGTCGGGCCTAACAACACCCTTGAACAGTACATTATTGACGATACAGTACTGCCTCTCGTACCTTATTGCTTAAGTAAAAGTAGACCATTTAGGATGAGGTCACCAGAAACTTTTTTAAATTCTTCTCACAACGTTGCAAATTCATGCAAGTATTCTCTTCTTTTTATTTATTTATTTATTTAGGAGCTTTCCAGATTCCATCCTACCGTCACGCCATTGTTAGATGGTCTTCTGAACAACAAGAAAGAGTGGAATTCGAGGAAGGCAGAGTATGAAGCCAAGTATAAGGAAATAGTGGAGGCTAAGCCGGGTAAGCCAGGCGTGCGATCGTCTCGGAACTGACATGACACACATATTCATTTGCCACCTTCTTCAGTAAAAAATCTCAAACTCTAAATTAACAGTGTTGGTAAAATAGACATTGGTATATTTTTGTCAATAGACAATTTTTATTTTAACATCACATATCAGAGAAAAGGAAATACCCCTCTGAATTCTAAACCCAAGACACGAATGGTCGATAGTGCTAGTCCAAGAGAATAGTGAGCTAGCCAAGTTAAAAACTCAAAATATGTTAGACTTTGAACAATATAGCGAAAGTAGGCCTATCTCCATGACACATGTTCACTCGTACATTAGCTTTACTAACATTTCTTTTTTCTCCATGCAGGCGGAAACAACCCAGGTGAAGGCGGAGCCAAGAGCTGCTCAATATGCTAGAGCTTTGGAACATCGGAGTATGGCATATTTAGGAAGAGTACCATCATATAGTCTGACAAGTCAAGGGTGAGAGAGATCAGCCTTCGGCCCTTTTTAAGAGGAGAAACCAGGAGAGAGAGAGAGAGAGAGTGGAGCACCGCATGCAGGTGATGCAATTCAGGAAAGCCAATAAACCTTGGTGCCAGAAGATATATTCATCCCCATGTGGATCAACCAAGGGCAATACCAATACATGCATCTGAAGAAAGATGGTGCTGATCCCGTAGATTCATGACTGTAAAATGACCCCCGCTGTGTGTTCTGATTCATTTGCTTTGTACTCTACAGTCAGGGCTCTGGAACTATCACTGGTTGATTATTAGCCCTCACAGGAACCCAACAGCCATTTAGAGACCCTTATGTTAAGATAGTGTAATCATCTATGGAATCTGATGTTACAAAGAGGACTGTGGTCATATTATATGATAAGACTGTTTATGGACATTTGATCATGTGAAATGACACCATCTAGTTCTCTTTGTGCATCTCTGTTTTTCACCAGTAATCAAATGATCATTGCCAGCTCTTGTTTCCTCTGTGGTTTCTTGTGTACATCTACAGCTATACCAGAACCTTATCTGAAGACTACAAGGAGGGCGTTTGTATTTTTTTTTTTCAAGTTTATTTTCATTTATCATAGTGATAGGGAATTGCTGATGAACTTTCCAGTCAGACGTGGTGTAAAATATGTATGTAACAATGTGAAATAGGTTTAACTGTGGTAAGACAGTCCTAGTTTTCAGAGAATGTTCTGGATTTAAAGCAAACACACTGGAAACATTACTGTAAATAGCTAAGTGGCAAACATGAACACCGGCTCCCATGTTGTCTCTGTTCCACTCTAATGGTGGGCACAGGAGACCTGCTAAAACAGAAGCTCAATGCAATTACATCTGACAATTTACTGTAAATGACCAGATTATCCCTAGATACCTAGTAATAAACATCCTTAAATGTTACCAGAGGGTTTCCACGGTGAAAGAAGATATTCATGCCAGTGGCCTTCATACTACAGTCCTGATTAGTTGTTAGCTTCGTCTGACATGACTAACCCCAGACAAACATTCAACAGAATATATGCCTCTTTATGCGGAAAATGTATTAGTTGGAATGGTAGTCATTTCTCTCCTTACCCAAGACAACACAAAGGTTAGAATCGTCGCAATATCTCTGTAAATATATTTACCAGTATTGGGTGTTATGAATACTTTGAAAAAGGATAGAATACACATGGTTGTCTTTCATGAATGTACGCTGTAATATACTGAATATCACAAGTAATGATCACTAAGGTGTTGATAAAGTGTAAATGGAAGAGTACGGAAGTATCTTTCAATATTAGTATGGCTATACATGGCAAATGACTACATGCTCTAGCGCTGCTGCTAGTTAATGTGCAATTCAATTTAATAATAGGAGGTCCCTTACAATAGCAACAACTTCGCTCAACACTTTTCACAGTGACCGATCTCCACTTTTATGAACCATATTAAGTTGCAAGAAACTCTGCTTTTAAGTTTATCGTCATAACTACACATACTATATATTTTGTACTACCGGTACCACTGTGTAATTGTTAGGTTACTGTAAACAATGGCACCAATAAAGCAAGTGAATTTTTATGAATTTACACATGTTCACTATTTTATACAAGCAAGACAAACTGGATGTTGTGCTGGAAACACCATACTGTTGAAAGTGAAAAATAGTGTGGCCTTCACAGCCACGCACACAGAATGTGGCTAGCAGCTTTTTAGCTTTAGCAATTAGTTTGTGTAGTGGGTGCATTTCACAGCACATGAATCATTCATGCATAAAGCCTCTTATCCAGCACAACTCTCAGCACTTTCCATACATCTATTCATAGCTCAGGGTCATTGTGAGAATTTAATTTACTTCACTTATATTATAATGAAAGGCACAAAAATGAATTGAAATGTTTATAACCAAATTACATTTTATGAGTATCATTAGATGTTTAAAAATGAAAGATGGGCCATTCTGTCATAAAATAATTTCTATTCCCAAGTCCCAATCGATTAAAGCGTTTGTGCCACTCATATCTTCTATCATTATTTGTTGGGTTTACATCAAAACAAGGTTGAAGGAGACCCCGTTTAAGTTTGGAGGTAGTTGAGCTTACTTAGCACTTTCTTGTATTGGCTTGTGACCTGAATCCTGGGATTTGTGCTAAAGCGGGGATAGATTACTCTACAGTAGCCCTGCCTAGCCTTACCTAAAACCTGTGCTGTGGTAACACTGAAGGACAGGAAAAACAAAACAAAAAAACACTGGGAATGCTGAAGATGAAGGTACCCCATACAAAGCTGATTCTCCTCAGGAAAAGATCAAACTTTTTTTTGTCTTTATCTTAGAATCTGTAGCTCCAGATACTCACATATAGACGCACCTACTCCTACAGGGGTTTACTGGTTGAACAGTGCTTATTGACTTTCAGTAAATAGCCAGGTCACCAGACTCATTTTCTTCAATGTAACCATATGCCATGACAGTGATGCAAACATTTGATTTACAACAATAAATCAGATGTCTGTCAGGTGTGCCAGATCTCTTTTGTGCGTTGTATTATTATTTGTTCACATATTTATGAGCCTCCAAAAAGGGAACAAATACATAAGGACAACAAGATTGACTGCTGTTCCGTTCCATCATGACTATATTATGAAAAAGGTACACAAGTACTTCCAGGATTCCAACAGTAAGAGTTTGATCAGTGGCAAAGCAACCAGGTTTGAAATAGTCATGCCCGAAAAATAAAAGTCATGGTCTGAGAGCATGTTTGTTTGCAGTCCACACACTGCAAAATCAGCCATTTATTAGTTAGTTAAAATAATAATTTGTTCTTGTAAAGTTAAACATCCTATGAAAACATTTCTGTATTTATTTACTTGAAGTTTAAAGTAGGCCAACTAGCCACTGCTCACTGCCTTTGCATCTTTTCCCCTTTCAGATTGACCTGGGTTTGCTGATTTCTATTTTGGGGTTCATATCACTAATAAGTTTGAACAAAGAGACACCATTAGCAGCTGTCTGTGTTTAAATATTTGGCAGCAGCATCACCAAACCAGAGAGAAAATGTCATGTGTTACTCAAACATAAAACTATATCCAGGAAATATTGTATACCACATAAAATATACAATTATATACAAGTCTAGAATGCAACAAAACAAACATTGTTTAAAATATATTTTCAGCACCAAGATGCATCGTTTCTTGGTATGTTTATTGACTTAGAAAACATGTTTAGTGCAACAATGACTCATTTCAGAATGGTGTCCTCGTTGGCTGTTGGGAAGGAGAACACAAAAACACCATAGTCATTATCCGTTTCTCAAAACAATACTCAAACATAACCATCAAACACTCCAGAGAAGAAGAAAAAAAAAGATATAGATTTAAGAACTGAAGGGCTGTATACCTTCAGCAAGCTGTTTGTAAATGCGCTCCTGCTCCTCTCTGTACTTCTTCTCTTCCTCTTCCACCCTCCTCTCCTCTGAAGCGATGGGTTTGAGGTAGTCTATGGCCAGAGGCACACAACGTTACTTAGACAGGCTGAGAAGGGATCTCAGTTGAAATACTATACGGGGTTAATTATGTAGTGCATGTAAATATTCATTGTCAATTCATTGTAATACATTGTCTGCGTACCATATCGCTGTTTTCCGTATACGATGCCAACTAGCAAGGCAGACCACCTTGCAGTCTGAAAGGAAAAATGAATCAGTGAGGTTGGGGTTTGAGGTTGGTACAATTTAAATATAAAGGATATTCCTCCCGGATATATGCCAGTCGTTTTGACAATTAGCCATTCTTTAACGTGAGTCCCTAAATCCCTAAAAGTTTTTATCCAAAGTTCATAAGTTCCAACAGCCCCAATAATATTGTATTCATTTCACATCATGCCTCTTATAAGATAACAACGCGGGAATGTAGACTCCATCAATAACAACACTTCAGCAGGCCATGGTTCCAGTTATAATCTGTCAATGTGATATTAAATCTGACCTTCGATTTCAGCTTCCTAGCTACCTAGCATTAACCATCAGCTTTAAAGGTACTTCACTGCATCAAGCTAACGTAGCTCGCTAGCTAAGAGACGGTCAATCGACTTGTTTCACCAGAACTGGCAGGCTGAACTGTGTAGACTGTATAAACTGCTATGAAACATTGCAAACAACCCCCTCTTGAAACAGCTGACAGGTCATAACTACAGGAAGAAAGCCTGACAGCGAGATAACCTTGGTATGGATATTGTGACAACTACGCTAACGCTAGCTAGCGGATACGTTTGTATTGTCACAGGCACTAAATTAACTGAGCTCAGTTAGTTGGTTGGCCAACAGCCATTTTCCTGCATGCTTACCACAGTACATGGCCAGGCTGACAGTTTGTTCAGGGAATTTACTTTACCTTGATCAGAGCAGATACCTGGACTGGAGGAACCATTTTCACCTCACCAAACAAGAACGTGCAACGACAGTGACACTCGCGCGTTGATTTGGCTTAGGTGACGTCAGCGCCGACCACGTCAAGTACGTACCTAAAAAAAAGTTTACGTAACGTGTCTTGTGTTTTCTACGTATCCGTTCTACCCTATGGTTGGGCCTGTCCGTCACCCATGGCTGGATAATTCATACGTTAATATTAAGCATGAGTGATCATATATATGCAAAAGGCTATCTGTATTTTTAGGATGTAAGGCTATCATCAGTTGATCATAAACTTTATGTTTATCATTTGGAACTGAAATCTATCAAGGTATTATTTTTATGATTCATGATGACGTTTTTAGCTCTAATAACATTGTACAGACATTTACCAGTGTATGAGAAAAATGCTAATGGAATGGTTATGGGTAAGGTATTTCGCAGACGTTAGTGTTTTTTTCTATGTGGTGTGTTTCTTTAGCAGGTAAGTCTACTGCATCAAGTTACAACAATAATAGTTATATAACTTTGATGGCCAAGCTTGTATCATTACATCTGTCACAGACACTTAAGTAATCAAAGATCAACTTAAAACATTTTAAAGGAGTGACCAATGCTCTTTCATATTTTGGAAGGTTGTTTCAGGAAGTCATGACTTTCACAGCAACACTTTCAGTAGCATGCATCAGTGTCACTGTCAGTGGAGAGGAATTATCACTGACAATCACCGGAAAATATCACACCGTCTTGACTGACTAATGAATCAATTCCATATGACACTTTTCAGCAACTATATCAATATGAAACATTTCAGTGTTTTACATGTAATTATAGTCCAGATTAGACTTAATAAAATAATCCAAACTAATAATTAATGATAACAATACATACATTACTTAAACAAATGCTTTTAATACTACAATATATAAATAAAGTATAAAGTATGTTTAGCCTATGTTTTGCGTGTGTGTTTGTTGAGGTGTTGGGTTGGAGTTTGGTTTTGGTCTGATGTTTTCCTCTACAGGAACTCAATAAAATAAACTCTACTAGCTGGGCTGCCAGACTGCTACGCATGCTCACTGTAAATAGAACAATGATGTACCCCAGAGGCATTTAACAGCCACACGGCAAAAATACAGCCGTCTTGTTTTGGAGTATGACTGTACCTGCATAGCCATGACATACTAGCAGAGCCCATCACAGCGTGGGGAACTGTGCTGAGACATCATTGGAATGCTACTGGAACTTTCCATGGCGCAGTATAAAAAGAGCCGCGTGCTAGTCGCAGGGACAGAAGCGACCAAGACACCAAACCCCGACTAAACAACTGCACACTTAACTGAACAGACGCTCTCAAGATGCTTTGCCCCAGCGCATTCCAGCCCGCCCTCAGCCCCTTCATGGACTTCCACTGGCCCGTCCGCAGCCTGTGGCCCGAGACCAGGCCCCTGTTCTTCCAGATCGAGCAGGAGATGATGAGACACATGCAGGAGATGAAGAACAACATGGAATTTATGGATCGCCTCCATCAGAAGATCTTCAGCGAGATCGACCAAGGCCTCACGCCCACCTCGTTCAAGCCCATCACGTTCCAAATGGGGAAGGAGGGGGGCAAGTTCGCCGTGACGCTCGAGACCAAAGACTACGGCCCGGAGGATCTCACCGTCAAGCAGGTGGGCAGGAAACTGCGGGTCAGTGGGAAGACGGAAAAGAAGCAGGACGACGGCAACGGCTCCTACTCCTACAGGTGCCAAGAGTTCAGACAAGAGTTTGATCTTCCAGAGGGAGTGAATCCGGAGGCTGTGTCCTGCTCTCTTGCCGAGGGCAAACTACAGATAACGGCGCCTAGCAAGGCCCTGCCAGAGAGCAAAGAGAGGGTGGTGCCCATCGAACTACTCACCCCTGCTTTGAAGAACAAAGACACTGAGGCTGTGGCTGAAGCAGAGGCTGCTAATGCTAAGAACTGATGGATGCCAGTCACACAAGAGTGGTCATGCTGGTGTCATGCCAATCAAGAAATAGGCTGCTTAGATTCTAATTATTTGTGAATATTTTGCAGCTAACCACAGTATTGCCAGAAAGGAAATGAACTTCATATGTGAATTTGTAATTCAGTTTTAAATGGAGAAAAACTTAATACAACTGCTGCTTTTTGCACTATGTTTTAAAATTAAAAAAATAAATTATTTCTAATTTTGTTATTTTGTGGGTTTCATTCCGGAACATATGTCATTCACCTGTAAAAGGTATAAACACCACAGCAAATATGGCCACAGTTATGTGTTTATAGTCCCCATACATTGATGTTTGTAAATCATTTAAACATTTTGATTATGTTATTTACATGCTTTGAGGTGTTACTGTGCTAGCGCTTGTGCTGTTATTGAGCAGTGAGTTCTCTGTCCTCTTTCTTTCTTTTCCTTTTTTCAATTGTCTATTTTAAGGCCATGGCTGAAATTCAATCTCCATGTGTCTATTCTTATGCATCATGTGCTCACTCTTTTTATGTCTGTCTCAAAGTGCCCCCCTTGCCTTCCTCCCATAAATTCATTTCTTTCTTATGCTTCTTTCCTTGTTGTAATAGCACTTTGTTTCATTCACATTCACAGCAGAGTCTACCCACACTGTCCCTGTATTTCCTCATTTTCTTAGTGTAAGCACAAACCTTTCCATTACAAAACCCTTATTCCTTTCCTAAAAACATTTCTGAGTTGATTTCTCAATTTCAGATATATGCCTAATTTTGTTTTGACAGCTCGTACATTTTGGTTGTCACTCAGTCTTAACTATCCAGGCACAAATAATTTGCAATTATCCCACTTTCACTTAATTTTTTTAACTTTATTTTATAAAATAAATGTATGACTATTGACAGCCGGCCTACAATTTGGTTCTTGTGCTGGCAGAAATTACAGTATTGTCCTTATTCTACGGATCCTGTAGATGGCAGTGTTTTGAAGTGTGGAACCACTTTTCTTCATCCAGGTCCATGTCATCCACTTGATGTTAACAATAGTTGCTCATTGCACTCACAAAGTTACCTTGCTGTTCAGTTTGCCTTTTTGAGTAAAACTAGAATTAAAGTAGGTTTGTTTATGGAGACACTTTAGGTATTGAACAGTTTAAGTGCAACACCGGACAAGTAAGCCTATTGAACGCATTAACGCTCTAGATGAGATTACCTGACAAATAAAGTTCTCTTTTACAGGAGGGTATTTGGTAGGCTAGAGCACCACGGAGATTTATTTAGTTTATAGTAGTGTCTCAACATGCTGTAAAAATTATATAAATAAACCTTAGTTTGAATGATTATCCTCCTGTTACTACACTGTCACAGTAGAAATGTCGTACCATTTAAGGATCCTTCTGAAATCAGTCATCAATAGAAGACTGCCACTGATTGATATGGTCCTACCGCAGCAGAGAAACAGCCCATCCCATCCCAAACAAGACGATTTACTGTGCATTGTATTCACATTCACCCTAGCCACAAACTTAACCTCTCCCTCTACAGGACAGTCCAGGAACATGTCAGTCCTTTGACAACCCGTCACAGGTCTTCAGTGGAGCGTGCTTGAAATAAAGGGGAGGGAAAAACTAGGGGGCCTTGGGAAGCAACAATACTCAGACTCATCACAATCAGGGGGGTATTCCACGTACGTGGTTTAGTGTTTAACCTGATTAAGTTAACTCAGAGTAAGTGGTTAACCTCCTAATATAAGAGAAAAACACAGCCATTGGGCTCTTCTATTAGGAGGTTTACCACTTACTCCGAGTTAACTTAACCAGAGTCAAAGACGGGTGTCCGAGGAGGATAGTGGGTCACTGTTGGGTTCTGTCTGAATATCCAGTTTGCCAAAGGCCGACTTGAACTTAGATTTCTTGGATTTTTTTTTACCAAATACTATTTTGTAGTGTTAACTGTTGAAGAAAAAAGAAAAGAGAGATGGACCAGTTTTGATGACATAGCAATTGAACCTGATTTACTGGTTTCTGGAAAAAGTCTGAGTATTCCCCCAGCTCTGAGCCTTCACCCACTGCATAATATTGGAAAAAGCTAGAGTGGGCAAGGGGCTGACAGGTGCTGAGAGTTTACTAGACTGAGAGTCTATCTCTTACATGACGTAGATATGAACCAACTGGTTGAAACTAGAAAACAGAAACAGAAACCTCGGGGTCATTATTGATGACCAACTGACCTTCACGGCCCACATCGCCTCTGTCTCCAGGTCGTGCCGCTTTGCGCTATACAACATCCGCAAAATCAGGCCGTACCTAACCCAGTATGCCACCCAGCTGCTGGTGCAAACCTTGGTGAGCTCCCGCCTTGACTACTGCAACGCCCTCCTAACGGGCCTGCCGGCTTGCGTGGTGAAACCACTACAGATGATCCAGAACGCGGCGGCGCGTCTGGTGTTCAACCAACCGAAAAGGGCACACGTCACCCCGCTACTCATCGAGCTCCACTGGCTGCCAGTAGCTGCTCGCATTAAGTTCAAGTCACTTATGCTTGCCTACAGAGTGCTTACTGGTTCTGCTCCCACCTACCTAAATGCTCTTGTAAGGGCAAATGTTACACCCAGGACGCTGCGCTCGTTTAGTGAGCGTCGTTTGGCACTGCCGTCCGTGCAAGCACGGCAATCCAGACTATTTTCATTTGTAGTTCCACGTTGGTGGAACGAACTGCCTAGTACTACCAGAGCAGGGGCGTCCCTCTCTACCTTCAAGAAGCTTTTGAAGACCCAACTCTTCAGAGAGCACCTCCCCTCCTAACTGGCACCTGACTAGCGCTTAACTTGCACTTCAGCAGTTACATTCCTGCACTTCTTTTTTTTCCTCTTTTCTAGGTTGTTGTTTTTCTAATTCTCATGTAAAGTAGTATTTATTGTTACACCATGCTTTTTTATTGCTCTTAGCTCGACTGTTCTCTCCCTTGTACGTCGCTTTGGACAAAAGCGTCTGCTAAATGACTAAATGTAAATGTAAATGTAACTACATCAGCATTAGCCTTGGATGATTCTAAACAGTAGATGGCGTGTTGAGCCATTTTCAACCAATAAAATGCCAATATTTATACAACTTTAGTTACACATTTAATGGTTTACTTACACTTTAACTCACTCCAGATGCAACAGAATTTAAAATTCATTATTGATATTTCTTGCTTAGCTTTCTTTAAAAAAATTAAAATAAATAAATAAATAAAAAAGTCAGTGTTCAGATATAACACAAACAACATTTTAATAATTTGTGATAATTAAGCTTTACATCAATATTGACAGTATGGGGGGTAAACAATAGATCTGACTGTATCTACTGAGGACGTTGAGCTGAAAATTAATTACGCAGGTCCCAGAAAACCTATTCATCTTTCAATGTTTGGTTTAATATCCATTACAGTACTGAAATCCACTTCTCTGTCATTTTGCTTGAGTTCTTTTTAATTTGGGAAATAAAATTCAATCCAATGTCCAGCTTTTGTTGAAAGTAACTGTATGTTTAACTGTTGAATAATAAATAACAGCATATAGACATATTCAGGACAGAAATTTAATGTAAATTTCAATAACTGGGAATTTTGAAAAGATAATTAAGCAAAACAGTGCCTTCACAGGCTGAGCAGAAACAAAAACAGGAAGGGTATTATGGTCATAATTTGAATACAATGTTTATTCAATCCGCACACAGTGTTTGTCCATTCAGAAGCTTCAGAAATGGAAGATGTTACTCTAGATGTTTGACGTCACAGATGTTGGGGTCCTTCATAAATTGGGGGTCTTTTAACGTCACTGACATGAAACCTTTACGAGGAAAGAGTGTCTTCTGTCATTATGCTTCTATGATGCTGAGGTACAATTAAGCAAAGCATTACTGCACAAGGATCAGAATATCATACATGATTAAAAAGCCATCTCACCCATTGAATGTGCTCTCTTTATGGCTTTGGAGATTTCCTTCTGTCTCTTCCCACACAGTGCTGGAAATGAAAGAGCAATGGCTTTAAAAGAAAGTCCTTGTGAAATGTTAATGAAGTATTCATGCAATAGTGTTGATATGTTCAATGGAAAGTCCAATGTGAATGTTTTCCAACGTGCTATGAGAGGGGCAATGATGGGGAATAGGTTATATACCCCATGATCAGGGCAATAGGTTATTTACCCCATGACCAGGGCAGAGTTGGACCACTCCCCTGTCCAATTATTGCCTGCTTAAAGGCTTGATTAAAAGGCAACTTGGATGCATCTAGTTCCCCATATACGAGTTGTCACATATGTGAGCCAAGGTTTCAAAGAAATCTTTTCCATGGGACTTACCTGTTATGTGTCTGCCATAAATTCGCCCTGTGTGTGGTGATACGAACTGGGAGAGCAACTGCAAAGAGAAGATTGCGTATGGTAAATCGTTGAGTTTTAAGAATAGTCATATGGACAGAATTTCCATATATGCCATATGCCAAAGAAGCAAGAAGGGACAAGACAAACCTGAATGTTTTTGTAATCTACTTTTATGTTGTTGCTGCACAGAATGCATCCTTTTTGGGGCTCCTTGAATGGGTTTTCCATTTTGATGGGCTGGTGAAAGTATAGCAGGATAGAAATGTAATTACTGATGAAACATATGTACAGACTTGGCGTTTTTTACTGTTGTGGTTTGACAGAATGCGTGAATTACCATGTCTGTATGGGCTTCATCGGGAGCAACAGATACACTTCGGGAGGCTTGCTCTGTTAGTAATCACAGAATACATGACAACATTAATAGCAATCCTGTTGATAAAAGCCTTCAGACAAACGGAAAGCCTAAAAGACAATCACAATTCCTGTAGTAGGAGAATGATTCGTCGTATCCAAAATCCGAGACTAAGTCACTATATCATTTATATTAACTATAAACCTATCATAATTTCAAGGAATTCAGATGCGTGGCTGGTAGAATTAGAGTACACAGCTAATGTTGTGATGAAGTTTCCCTATGACTTCCTTACTAAACAGCATTTAGCCTAGCGATAGCTAGCAAGTTAATGTCCTCCACACATTCGAAGCCCTAACAAAGAAGAACCCAGGAAGGTAAATCCAAGGTAAATCACCTGCAATTTGACGTTTAACTCCCGTTTGCGAAAGATTTAGTAGAACTGTCCGGCAGTTTCGAAGAGCGAGCATTTTTGCATCCAAACGTGCTCCCCCTTTCTAATGTCTTTGGTGCAATTGTCAAACTGTGAACATTGAGGGTCACAGCTAAGTACTTCCGGGTAAAAAATGCATCTGTAACCACAGAAGTTTATCTGCAACCACTTTGCTACTTCACCAAAAAGAGAGAAGCAAATCAATCATAATAAAACAAATAAGCCAGTCTTAAAACCAAAATACAAATTGAAAAAAGCTTGTTAGGAGAGGCTGATTCCAATCCCCCCCCAAAATAATATATATATTCCTGGGTTCTTCTTTGTTAGGGCTTCGGGTGTGTGGATATATACACACCTTTATTGCGTTTCCTGAAAGCAGTTCATTCTCAAATAATAAGAGGAACAATGTTACTTCGTCAAGGTAAAATATTTGGACTAATACTAATATTTCTTTCTTTTTGGTGAGGTGTCACAGTATAGTTCCTCTTGAAGGTTCATGTTTCTCCGGACAGTTTTAAGAAGAGCACATGGGATCTCGTATTTGATTGGCTCGTATCATGGCTGTTGCTTTCGAATCGTCCTTGGATTTATCAACGAAATGGTTCATATAACGTTACTTGCTAAATGTTTTGGGTTTGGAAACAAGTAAATGGAACAAAACAACTTTCGAAAAAAACAATTCCTGTTTCCGATGCACTTTTATGTAGAGGTAGACATTATGTCGTTTGACATGTAGCAACACAAAAAGTTAATTCTTAGTAGCAGAAAACATGATGTATTGTAGCTAACCTGTCATCACGTATTGTTACGAACGCTATCTATCTTCTAGCTAATTACATTATGTGAACTTACTTCTGCACAACGACCCAGATCAAGGAAAGTTTACATCATGTTCAATGACACCGAAATCGTAATTAAACGTGGATCCGCAAGAAAGAGGTCAAGGGATGGTTCAGGGAGTAGTCTAACTCCTGTCAGGAAAAAAACGACCTCCACTGCTGGACAGTGTCCGCTCACTGTTACCAAGATAAAAGAGTACCTCGAAGTAACACCTGAAGGCAATGCATTGGAGGTAAGCTATTCCCAATCGACTTGTTACAGTCTTTGTTTCTCTCCATTATATACTTGATGCAGTTATTTGTGACAGTGAGACAATGAAACAACCTTTTTTTGGTCTCCCATCAAAAGTAAAAGACTTCATCAGCAGACAGGTAAACTGTGCAGAGAAGGAAAAGTTGCATCATTGGAAAGTACTGACGATATTAAACAGCTAGGCTACAGTTTTGTATGCTGTATTGTATGCTTACTCATCACATCTTTCAGTATTGTAGTGACAATGAGGATCTATTCGGCGGCTACGACAGTATCCTTGGAGACTCTTCCTTCATGGCCAAGCTTGATGACGCAGAACAATACATGAGACCACATGATGATATATGTACAGGACAAAGCAGTAAAAATACAAATCTGAAACACACACCTATAAAAACAGGAGCAAATGCCACTGTGGAAGGGTTTACAGACTCACTCCTAGCAGACTGCTTAAATGATGAATCATTTCAAGATCTTCCTAGCTTACAGATAGAATCCCATGGAAAGGTGCATGAGAACTCAAAAATGTGCCAATCCTTGGGTGGTGGGCACACGTCCACGCCCCTCGGCAAAAACCTCCGGGAGGTCCGTGCTCTTGATGGCATGAACCAAAAAGAGGATACACGTCCCGCACCCAAGGCCAGGAGGAGTATGGCGAACGCTATGAAAAAAGCTATGCTTGACAATGCAGCCACATCATCCGCTAATGCTGTAAAAGTAGCTCAGCAGCAGCAGAAGAAGATTGTAGTGACTGAGGAGATAAACGTTGCAATGCAGACCATCCAGTCGATATCCTCGGAAACAGACCTGGGACCTTTCTTTGGTCTCCCTTCAAAAGTGAAAGACCTCATCTGCAGACTGAAGGGCATTGAGGATTTATATGGTAAACAAAATGGCAAAAGTCACAGCATAGAATTTTCAGTGTTTTTTTTTCTCTTATTGTTTTTCACCATTTCGGTGGTAATTGTATGAGTTATTTCTGAGGACATGTGATCTTGGTTTTGCTGTTTCAGAGTGGCAGAAGACGTGTTTGACACTGGATAGTGTTCTGCAGAGGAGGAACCTGATTTACTCCCTGCCCACCAGCGGTGGGAAGACACTAGTGGCTGAAATCCTCATTCTCAAGGAGATCCTGTGTAGGAAAAAGGATGCCCTCCTTATCCTGCCATATGTATCTTTGGTGCAGGAGAAAGTATGTGAATGCTACGACTGTCTGCCTCAAAGTTTGCTTCAGATTTTACAGTGTACATTTTGAAGGTGATATCTGTGGCATTTTTCATGCAATTGGTTTTATATGATCGGGAACATTTTTTATTTTCACATTTATTGATTTATTTATTTATTGAATGGTTGTACTTTTACTGAACACATAAATCTTTGCTGTATTTTTTCAGTCATGGTGTGCCAGACATGTCCACAACTCCATGTCCACTTTCTTTTCACAGGTGCGAGGGTTAGCTAGCTTTGGTCTTGATTTGGACTTCCTGGTAGAGGAATATGCAGGAAGCAAAGGCAAGTTCCCACCCCTGAAGAGAAGGCAGAACAATTCTCTGTACATCACAACCATTGAGAAAGGCCACAGCCTGGTCAACTCCTTGATTGAAAACACTCGGCTGGACAATGTTGGTCTGGTGGTGGTGGATGAGGTAAGACCATGCTCAAACAAGAAGACAGCTATTTACATCTGGTTCTTTTCGGAAAGTGTAACATAGTCCAGGGAAGGTGTACATTGAATCAGTATATGCGCAAAATTGGTGTGAATGGAACTCATGACATTTTGACTTGACATGACATTGGCATTGCTTGCCCCATTTTGAGCTACAGCATTAGTGTGTGTGTGCAGTGTTAATAGTATATAAAGTCATATTTGTGTTTTAATTACAGAAAATATAAAAATAATTAACTTGGCAATAACCTCAACTCCTTCGGTTTGTTTTAAGCTTCACATGCTTGGGGACGGAAGCAGAGGGGCAATTCTTGAGATGACTTTGGCCAAAGTTTTACACGTTAGCAGTAAGTAGTCGCCACAACAGATCCTTTAAAGATGTCATTTTAGTTGATAATGAGGTAGTTAAAAAAAAGTTAATCACCTGTCGCATTTAATTTATATGGAATGGTGCCTGTTAGGTGAAAATTCACACTGGAGTTTACCTCGGACTCCAGAGTTGTGTATAAGGATCTTTTTATTCAATATGAATATCGGGCTCACTCATGTCTCAGCAGACAAGAGAGAGGCACAGGCTCATTCTCATCTTGCAGGACACACATAATAACACACATACTTACTTGAATAAAGTCAGAGTTTCACATTTCTCTATCAGTGCCTGTACACTACCATAAGTATTAACATTGTAATATTTCCACAGAATCAACACAAATCATTGGAATGAGTGCTACCCTTGGGAATGTTGGTGATCTGCAGAAGTTCTTGAAGGCTGAACACTACACTAATGATTTCAGGCCAGTAAGTGTTTCAGGATGACATGTTGTTCCATGGCTTGTCTTGGCATGAGTGTTACTGTATGTCTTGCTGCTCTGCGCATGTTCTGAGTTATTTTGAGCCTTCATGAATCACTCTTCGTTTCAGGTCCAGTTAAATGAATATGTGAAGTTGGAGGACTCTATATATGAGGTTGATTTAAAAGAAGAACAATGTCTTAAATTCTCACGTCTGTTGAATTATAAGGTATGTTTTAGCATCTCTGGATTGTACTGGCCTAGTTGTTAAACGCCCCCATTATCTGCAGCCAAAACATTTATAAATATCTGTGTGCCACATGGCCGGTTGTGAAGTTTAATTCTTTGCTGTGTACATGAATGTTGATCCATTATTTCCTGAAACCATTCTCTTCTGATTTGAAAGTATTCCAATAGCTTGAAGAAAATGGACCCAGACCATATTGTTGCCTTGGTTACAGAAGTGATTCCATCGCAGTCCTGTTTGGTTTTCTGTCCAACTAAGAAGAACTGTGAAAACGTAGCTGGAATGATTTGCAAGTACTTGGCACGGTTGGTAGACATGATGGGGGAATTCAAGCCAAGAATTTTAAGTGGAAATATCATTTTACTTTTAGATCTGTCCATGTTGAGTTGTTGAATAAAATAATGCATACAGAATGGTTTAAAGTCAGATAATGTAATCTTCAGTCTTTATCAATCAGTGTAAATCTAATGTACCATACTTTAAAAAAAATATACACACATGCCATATTGTTTTGTCTATAGAAACTTCCTGCCGCACAAGGAGATAGAGAAGGCCACTCTGTTGAAGGAGCTGAAGGACTGTGGGAACGGGGCGCTGTGTCCCGTACTGAAGATGACGGTGCCCTACGGCCTGGCCTACCACCACAGCGGCCTGACCAGTGACGAGCGCAGGCTGGTGGAGGAGGCCTACTCAGCCGGGGTGCTCTGTCTCCTCGCCTGCACCTCCACACTGGCCGCCGGGGTCAACCTGCCAGCCCGCAGGTCAGTTGCTCCCTCGGCGTCGTGGGACACCGTGTCAGTCAGCGCACTGTTGCGCACACAACTGACAAGTGGTTGAACCTTTTTAAGACACTACTTTATGAAGGTGTCCTTTGTCATTGTGACGCAAAGTGCCTTCTTACCCAAAGTGCTGTATAATTGCAGTTTATTTAATATATAATATTATAATTAAGTATTAAATAGAATTAGAAATGGGGAACTTTCAAAAAATACATGTGTTGTAAATGTTTGCTATGTTGTGGCTTGAATGGGATTTGGCATCATCAGCCTGTAAATGTGTTTGTTTGTGTGTGTGTTATGTGAATGCACATTTATTGGAGTGATCCCCTCTGTATCAGGGTGATTCTGCGCTCACCGTACCTGGCCAAGGACTTCCTGAAGAGGAGTCAGTACAAACAGATGGTGGGCCGCGCGGGGCGCGCTGGCATTGACTCCATGGGAGAGAGCATACTGGTCCTGCAGGAGAAGGACAAGCTCATGGTAAAAGCAGCCATTAGTCTTTCCAGATGATTTACAATTGGCATTTTTTTTTTTCAATGTTTACAGTATATCTGTTTTGTGATTAGGAAATATGTAACTGGTATGCTAAATCAAAAAAATATAGCTTAATTTCTTTCCAGCCATGATTTACAATTGCCATTTTTTAATTTTTTTTTCATTGTTTATTTTTGTCATGTGATTAGGAAATGATGTGCTAAATCAAATATAGAGATAGATATTTATATTCCATCAATTAGTTAATGCTTTAATGGAGTGTTTGTTGCTACACTTCAGCCATGTTTGTACTCCTTCGTGGGGTTCAGTGCTGTGACAGTAACCTTGGTGAGTTGCTGTTCCTGTCCTCTTTGCAATGACTTCCTGAATGTTCTCAGGCTCAAAAGCTGTTGTCCGCTCCAATGGAACAGTGCTTCAGCAACCTTCTCCATGATGGTGGCAAAGGGCTCCTGAGTCTCATCTTGTCCCTTATTGGCTTGAATGTAAGTGCTCACACTCATAAATGTGATGGCCAAGGCTGGACATGTATAGAGTTGCATGCACCTGAAACAGCAATACATTTGCAAACATGCTTGAATAAAATATCAGTAGTACAACTTTATATGACATGACTTGAAATGTGGTAATCTTAAATCATTTTGCATGCATCTGTTGTGTGTGTAGATAAATATAGTCATACATACATACAGTACATACACACACAGACAGGCACATTCTGTTTTGGTTGTGATGGGTCACTTAAGGGCTCCATTTTGAAACTCTACAACCACTTCTCCATGTGTCCTTGCCTCTGGCAGGTGGCACAGACCCTAGATCAGCTCAGGAGCTTCCTGTCTGGCACACTGCTGGGTGTGCAGCAGGCTCACGTCAGTCCGGAGCGAAGCTTGTCAGAGATGGCAGAGCAATCAGTGGAAGCTCTCAGGGAGAAAGGCCTCGTCACCTGCACTGCCGACGACCACGGCAGCTCTGTTCTACTCATCACAAAGCTGGGACGGGCCACTTATAAAGGTGTGTTGCCAGATTACTAAACTGGGACGGGCCACTTATAAAGGTGTGTTGCCACTCCGTGCACGGCTGCAAAGAGTACCTGAGCTTCTACATGCTGAGGTTTACTGTGGTGCCGTTGGTAGTTTATATATTTGCTAATAAATGCATCTATTCATGCAGTAATGATGTAATGATAGAGTTCCTGGCCCAAGGATAAACCACAATATTCTTGTACATGTTGTGCATCTTGTCGATGTTTTGATTTTTATATTCTTATCTGGACCTGGAAAATGTGACCTAATTAATTCCTTAAATATAAACTAGATGAACCTTCATGATACCATCAGAATTTTACGGTATTTGCTGATAACTGCACCTTTTGATTTAACAAAAATAAATAATCTATCTTTGAAAAAAAATCATCTAATTGGTGAAACATGAAGTGTGGATCAAGTGCATTGCATGGCTGGCCACATGGGGGCAGTATGTTCCCATTGTGCTGCTGCTGTCTACCCATCAACTCCAGACACTGAATGCCCTGCTTGTGTTTTTGCCTGCAGGCTCAGTGGATCTGACCCACAGCAATGTCTTGTACAGAGACCTGTCGAAGGGCCTGGAGGGGCTGCTGCTGAACAGCCTCCTGCACCTCGTGTACCTGGTGACCCCTTACGACACGGTCTCCCAGTGCAAGCCTGACTGGATGATCTACTTCCGACAGGTGAGGACGTGGGTCCAGCGGAGACTTCTTAGAGCATCAGTTATGTATTTCTTACAAAGATGCATGACAGAGTCTTATTTTGATTTTGATTTAAGTCTTGTTTGACGTCATCCTCTGACATGTTTCTCTGGTGTCACCTGGTATCTTGTTTTCTATTTCTCACGCTTACCGAGGTGCCATCACATCTTGCAGAATTAATTTCCACAGCAGTTATATGAAATAAATAGGAAGATGCCTGTAACCTTTGCAAAATTGTTCTTTATCGTCCTGATCTCAGTTCACGCTGTTGTCTGCGTCAGAGCAAAGGATCTGTGCGGCGGTGGGAGTCCCGGAGAGCTTTGTGGCGAGGAAGGCGGCAGGCCAGAGTGTAAAGAAGGTAAAGAAGGAGTCCATCACGGGTCGCTATCAAAGCTATTAAGCTTATTATTTTCTTATCTCTGGGGATTCTCATCTGAATGCAGGCAGGAGGAGGGGAGGCTTCTCATTGGCTGGTCAAATTAAAATCCCTTTACCCCCTCACTGAAGTCCATTATGCTTTGGAGGATTACTGCAACAAGTTTAATCTCGTTTCTTGTCATCCTGGTGTCGCACAAGGGGAAGTGAGAGTAATTTGTCACAGAAAGCACAATCGACACATTGATGTTATTTTTGGATAGCTTTCGTTCAGTGCGACTGCAATTGCGGTCTAAGGAGCATATGTCAAGTCACCCTATGCTGCAGGAAAATAACAGTCATTTTATTCAGAGTCCAGAATGTGATGTGGTGATGGAATCTGGATATCGTGTGCTTTCTGAGTGAAGTGATTAACGGTCCTACATCCTCTATCATTATTTCTCTTTTCCTTTCTTTCTATCCTTCCTTTCTTCCTGTCTGTCCATCTTTTCTTTATTTCTGTTTACTCTTTCTTTGTTTCTTTATGTTCTTTTCTTTCTTTCTTCTTTTCTCTTCCTTTCTTCCTTCCTTCCTTTCTCTCTCTTTCTCTCTCTCTGTCTCTTTCTCTTTCTCTCCCTCTGTCTCTCTCTCTCTCTCTCTCTCTCTCTCTTTCTCTCTGCCCCAGTCTAAGTCTGTGGACACAGAGGTGGCCAACCGTCTGTATTTGTCCCTGGTGCTGCACGCTCTGCTGAAGGAGACGGACGTGTGGAGCGTGTCCGAGCGCTTCCAGTTGACCCGTGGCTTTGTGCAGATGCTCCTCAGCTCCTCCTCGGCCTTCTGCTCCTGCGTGCTCCACTTCGCTGAGGTCTGCCCCCGCCCCTGACACCCCCTCACACCGACCATACAGCACAAGCTGCTCACACTTTAGATGGGAATCTTAATGTACTTTATTGGCGGAAAAGCCATGCTTACTGTGCGGATGTTGAGAAAGGATTTCTTATAGGAAAGAACGAGGCCTGAATGTGTATGCTAGATTTACCTACTACATAACTTCAATTCAATTTTACATATAGAGCCAAAACAATAAAATTGTCTCAAGGTTTTTTTAGAGTCCAGGGCCTGAACCCTCCTGGAGCACGCACTGTTAACAGGAATGAAACCTTGAGCGGAACTTCGGCTCATAAGGGGCCAGTTGTGTCAATTTTTTATGCATTATGCATGACTATGGGATGCACTAAAGAGTAACGTCTTTAGTCTAGATTTAAAGATGCAAAGGATGTCCGCTTCAAGCAGGGAGATTATTCCACAGGAGGGGTGGGCTCGGTAGCAGAAGGCTCCTGTTGTGCTTTTTGGATATTCTTGGAATTACGTGGTCGTGGTGAGCAGCAGGGGCCGACTCATTCCTTGAAGTAATTTGGAGCTAAGCCGTTTGGGGCTTTATACGTCAGAAGGAGTCATTTGAAATCGATTCTACTTTTGACAAGAAGCCAGTGCAGAGAGGCAAGTACAGATGTTCGTATTTTTTAGTTCTAGTTAGTGTGTGAGCAGCTGTGTTCTGTATGAGTTGGAGGCTCTTTATTGAGTTGTTGCTACATCCGGACAGAAGAGCATTGCAGTAGTCTAGTCGCAACGTTTTTTTTTTTCTGCATCTTGGAGGGATAAAACTTTTCTGATTTTGGCAATATTGCGTAGATGAAAAAATTATGTCTTTGAGATCTGTTTTTATGTGTGAGTCAAGTAGGAGGTTTTGGTTGATAATTACACTGAGATTTTTGGTGCTAGTGTTGGATGTTAATGAGATGTCAGGTCAATGGGTGTGAAGGAGTCTAGGAGTGCAGGTTGTTGGGGTGCCACAGAGGTAGTCATAGGGCATCCTGGAAGGGCTATGGGGTCTGGGGCTAGGTGGTCTGGGGCTATGGGGTCTGGGGCTATGGGGTCTGGGGCTATGGGGTCTGGGGCTATGGGGTCTGGGGCTAGGTGGTCTGGGGCTATGGGGTCTGGGGCTAGGTGGTCTGGGGCTATGGGGTCTGGGGCTAGGTGGTCTGGGGCTATGGGGTCTGGGGCTATGGGGTCTGGGGCTAGGTGGTCTGGGGCTAGGTGGTCTGGGGCTATGGGGTCTGGGGCTATGGGGTCTGGGGCTATGGGGTCTGGGGCTATGGGGTCTGGGGCTAGGTGGTCTGGGGCTATGGGGTCTGGGGCTAGGTGGTCTGGGGCTATGGGGTCTGGGGCTATGGGGTCTGGGGCTATGGGGTCTGGGGCTAGGTGGTCTGGGGCTAGGTGGTCTGGGGCTATGGGGTCTGGGGCTATGGGGTCTGGGGCTAGGTGGTCTGGGGCTATGGGGTCTGGGGCTATGGGGTCTGGGGCTAGGTGGTCTATATAGTGTCACAAGAGTGTCCAAATGACTGAGATGCACATCTCCAGCCTGCCCACACCTTTCTAACTGCCATTTTTTCGAAGAAAAAGCATAGATGGCATATCATTATTGAGCTAGAAGACTTCATTTTGCTAAATCATGAAGATGTCTGGGCTACTTTAAGGTTTGTAAAGGCAGATAGAGATGTTTACCTGTGTAAAATAACCATATAGGCTTGTGGAAAATAGCCCTATAGGCTTGTGTTAAATCGCCCTATAGGCCTGTGTTAAACTGCTGAGGAGGACAAGGCAGAGATTGCAGCACGGACAGGCTGAGCTAGCCAACAGAGCTCAGACACTCCAACGCATTTATCAGAAACATTCCCCTGTGTGAAATGGGATTATAAACAGCTATCTGGCTGGGCTGGATACATTATATGATATGATGGCTGTAGTTACCTGGCTATTTTTGGATTATTTTCAACAGCAGAGCTTTACGTATAACACCAAGGATATCCGCATTGTGTCAGCAGTTTAAACAGCCAATAACACGATGAGTTGAACACGTAATTGCCTCTGTTAGAGGTAGTAATTACCCGTATTTTCCCTCCGGTCTGCAGACTGTCAGGATTGGACATGTGAGACACAAACAGGTAGCAGGGCTCAATAGTGTGAGGGAATAATAAGCAATGGCACTAAGCGTTTCTCAATAGGTATGCTGCACTGTAATGATTCAATGGAGGGGGCAATTGAACACAATGCTCACTGATGACATGATGAAGGGGAACTAGAATGGTTGCTAATTTAGGAGTGTAACCTCCATCTGAATAGTAAGTGTGTGCTGATTTTTGCAATATGGAATTGCACATGAAATCGTCATGGTACCTTTCCTATGTATATTGTCTGTGTAGAAAATGTGTAAGATGCTGTATGTATGTACAGACTGTGTTAGGGGAAAATTCACACTCAAGTTTACCTTGAGTACCTCGGACTCCTGAGTTGTGTATAAGTATCTTTTTTATTCAATCTGCATATCGGGCTCACTCATGTCTTGGCAAACAAGAGAGAGACACGGGCTCACTCTCATCCTGGACGATGACAGAGAGAGAGAGAGAGAGAGAGAGAGCCCGGGCTCACTCCCAGACTGCAGCAGACGAGAGAGAAGCAAAGTTAAACACATCACACAAGGTTTATATAGAAAGAAGTTCGCAATTTCTGACGCCAAAGCGCTATGTCAGCAGAGTCCACATCCGAGGTCATGCTTTTTGCAACGTAATGCATCAGCAAGGCAGAAAAGAAGATACTACTAGTTCTTCTTATCAGCCCCCGCTTACGCACACACAGAAGGTACACTTTTGAGCAAACATACAGTGTCATGTCATACAGTACGTCATGTTTCAGCTCACAAAGGCATGTGATTAACCCACATACATACTTGATTAAAGTCAGAGATTCACATTTCTCTATCAGTCTGTTCTCCAAAAACAATGCTTGTAGGTGTAACTGTGATTTAATTCTGAAGGAATTCATATATTTTTTTTAAATCATTGTCTCAGTATTCCTGTGCATTCCATGTATATGTTTGTGTTTTAGCCCAAAATGTGAACAGATGCATAAAAAGCACCTGACTCCAAGAACCAAGATCAGTGCTTAGAAACTTTTCGTATTGCTCCTTCAGAATGACATTAATGTGCTGGGCAGGCCAACTTCTTAAAATCCTTTTCTAATTGTTTCCATTGTTAGTGCCTACATTGCCATACACTGGACTGTCTCTTACTAAATTAGCAGTCAAAAATGATGGATCTAATACCAGTACCATGGACAGTTTCTCTGTTTGTCAGACTTTTAGTGTGAAGATATTGTGAAATTGTGCTTTGATATGTATGTGTTGGTGTCACCCCGGTCAGGAGCTGGAGGAGTTCTGGCCCTTTAAGGCTCTCCTGTCTGAGCTGACCCGTCGACTCACCTACTGCGTGAAGGCCGAACTCATCCCCCTGATGGAGGTGACCGGGGTCATGGAGGTCAGAGTTCAACCCATATCCCTTGCTGGACCTGTCCTCATAAAAAAACAGCATTATCTTCTTCACAGCCGCAACACGTCTTGGTTTCTTCTATATCACGGATTTCTCAAGGGGCACAATTAACCATTGTGGCTTCTCTTAAGGGTGTTTTTTTGAATTACTAGTACAGTGTTTAGGTGTTGAGGACATGCACTAGCATAGTACCTTCTTATCATATTGAGATGCATGTTGTTTACTTCAACCATTCACAGGGTCACATTCTGAGTCGCACCAAGCACAGTCAGCCTCTTAAGAAGGGCAGAGAGAAATCCTGCTGCTTCAGCTTCCTCAAACACATCTGAATGCAGCGTCTGTGGTTCTTAAACGCTCACCGGGTGCAGACCTGAGATCTGCCTGAAGTCAAGACATTCCTGGAGAAGTCCAAATTGAGTTAACCCATTTGAACCTCCTAATAGACACTAATGGGAGTGGGAGTGCTGCTGATGTGCAGTGTCTGAGCACTGGTGTTCACACGAGGTCTTTGTGTGTGTGTGTGTGTGTGTGTGTGTGTGTGTGTGTGTGTGTGTGCGCGCACCAGGCTCGGGCCAAGCAGCTGCACAGTGCTGGTTACAAGACCCTGGCTCACCTCGCCAATGCAGACCCCGGAGATCTGGTCAAGTCACTAGAGAACTTGTCCAAACGACAGGCCAATCAGATAGTGGCCTCGGCAAAAGTTAGTGACATTTCTTTTTAAGTCATTATTTAATGTTCTGCGCTTTCAAAAGATTGATGGATAAATATGTTTTGAAAATATATATTTTTTTCAACCCTCTGCATGACTCTGGTCTAAAGAACGTGATGTGTTTGATTTTTCATTAAACTATTAACTCATACCCATGAGTGATGTATTCCTATTAATGTTTGTGCATGGTTTTGCTGAAGTGAAGATATTTGTTGTTCAATTGTAGATGCTGCTACAGGAAAAAGCAGAGGCCTTGCAAGAGGAGGTGGATGACTTACTGACAAAACCCACTGATCTCCATTCAGTGGGTAGCTAGGTTCAGAAAAAAAAAGGAATATATTTGTTCTGTTACTGTTTATTTATTTTATATAAGTGCTGTCCACAACAGCTACAAATAAAACGTAAATAAACCCCACACTGTCCTCCTTTCTGCGATTTCATTCTACATTTTAAAGGCAAACTGAGGGAATTTTCATGATGGGCTCTACTTTTACTAAGGACAATTAACTACCGACATTGCCTCTTGTGATTTCATTGTATAGGCGTTTTGCAGTTGCCGGTAACTCAATGCAGGACAGATTTAGATCGGTAATCGTCCTCAGTAAAAGTTGGGACCCCAAAAGACCTAAGATAGGGTACAGGTTGAAAATATTCGAAATTTTCCTTTACGTTTCATAAACTTGTATAATCAGAGTTCAATGTATGATACATCCCATACCACGTGGTCTCCTCTCACCGTGCACTGATGGTGGGACGGGTCCGTTTGTTTTCACTTCCCTCCCGCTATGACGCTCCTCCCATGCCTTTTTGTTTGCGCTCACGGGGCAGGTAGTCCATTTCTGTGTAAATGAGAGAGACAAAACCATGTTCATATGGAGCGAGCCCAAAACTAGGTTGATCTTTACAACAACACATATCACCTTTTAGGTGCTCCGGACAACACTGAATACGTTTCTAAACCAAGTCTGCCTGCGATTGAACAAAGGACATGAGCATTTCATCAGTGAAGAGGAAAAAGGCAACCCGTAAAAGAAGTGAAAAGCCGGAGACATGGGTATGAATGCGGTGTTTATGAGATTCACCGCCGCTTGGTTCCTTCTGGTATTCCATGGGCCTTACGTTCGACCAGAACTGTTTGAGAAGTTTTATTTGGAACCAGTGAATTTAGACGTGGACACTGGTCGTGTGGTCAAGAGAGTAAATGAGCGTTTTCTTTCTGTGGCCATCGATGCGAGTCTGGTCGCCGAGGAGAAGTTCGTGTATCTCTTAGCGTAAGTCATACTCAGTGGTGATGTCTAAACAGGGTCCTGTTCAGGACATCACTTCTGATATCTCTTCTCATACCAATAGCACTGTGCAGGAATGATAATGACAATAAAGAACCACAGGATGCGTTAATTGATTCAGTTATTTGGAAAGTAAACCCGATATGTTTTCTTTAGATCTCCTAAACTGAAGACGTTATCAAGTGCCCTGAGTCCTGGCTTTCTGCGATTTGGAGGGACCAAACAGGATTTTATGACATTCAACCCCCGCACTTACCACCAGGAATATCCCAGAAACTCGTATGGTTATCTTGGTGAGTTATGCTTTACAGACACAGTTAGAACAATCTCCGAAGCCTAAAGTGAAGCAATCATTTCCTTATTGTGTGACAGCTACATCATCCCTCACTCTTGTGGTGTGAAAAGAGGTTGTGTGGTGGTCACGTGATTCGCTCAGCATGATTCTTGTTTTGAGTTGATGAACAAACAGTCGACTGATTCATCTGCCTGGAGCCTGAAGCTTCGTGCCATGTGTTATGGTCAGAATTGGGATCTCAAATTAAAACACGATGGTATCCTATTGCCAGCTCAAACCTAACCTGAAAATACTTTACATATAGGCATATCTCGAAAGGCATAGATGTGTGTTGGGTTGTGCTATGTGTAGACTGTATGCATATCTTATGTTAATAATAATAATAGCCTACCTAGTTATTTTTACAAATAGACTGTCATATTTTAACACTGAACAGAAACATTCCCAGGTACCATCTCAAATATGGTGCCCCCATTGGAGATATACATTCATAGGCCTACCTGTCTACACAAGATATATCGGCTAAGATATTTACTTTTTTCATATGCACAGGGGACACCTGTAAGAGACTAACACTTCCACCACTGTTGGAGGAGAACCTGAAGAAACAGTGGGCACTGCAGACACTTCTTTTGCAACAAGAGGAATTGAAGGGAACGTACAAAAATGTCCGGTTTACTGGTGGGTATATTTTTTATATTTAGTTCCTATTTATTTATATATATATATAAATATATATTTAATAAACCTATACCACGCTGGCTCCGTTGCGGCTGCGGTAGCCTACATGTTGATTTCCCGTTCGGCGCCCATGATAGAGCAGCACACTGCCTGCGTTTCAGCGTGGAACCTATTTTTCACGCGTGAGGTAAGAAAAAAATATATAAAAAAAGATGTTTTAATAGTCATATTGACATCATACCAGCAACATTATATAAACTGACATAAACTACAGTTCCGAATATAAATATTATTGTCTTTTAAAAAAAATAAAAAATGTTAATGGAGGCTACATGTGTACCATATAGTAATCCAGTGTAGGGTATAAATACATTACATTGATAAGTGTTGTAGTGATAATAGTTCCCCTTGTGCTCTCGCTCTCTATATTTTACATTTACATTTAGTCATTTAGCAGACGCTTTTATCCAAAGCGACTTACATATGTGCGACTTACAATGTATACACATTTTACATTTACACTGATGGCACACTGCACATCAGGAGCAATTAGGGGTTCAGTGTCTTGCTCAAGGACGTTTTAATACAGAGTTATTTTTTAATCTTGTCTCATCAGTATGAGATTGACAGAAGAATCTATACCTCTCCCGTGTAGAAATTACATTATCTATTTCAATTCTTTAATCAGTTTTCAATCAGTTTACTTACAATGTTCAAGTGTCTAAGAGTGTTTAAGTATGATTGGTTTTTGTCTGGTTGCCAATCATGGACAAATCTATACAGCATAATACTTGTATTAAAATAGACCCATGAAAACGGGTATTTGAGTCTACAAAGTATTGAGTCTCTCAAAGTATTTCACACAGCAAAGGGAATTTATTATCCAGAAATGTCTTATCCTTTGTGTATCAGTTTTGGCGAGGGGGTATGTGGTTTCACTGGTATGTTTCTCTTAAGGTTAAAAAGTAACTGTATCTAGGATCTACATTCACAGTTCTTCAGCACTAATATCAATCTCATACAATATTATCATGTAAGTTCACTAAATGTAATTGTTTGGAATAAAGGTTCTGCAGTGACTTTGATGATCAGCGTATTTAATCTCATTCTTAACAGAGTATGCTGTGGACCTGCTTCATTCCTTTGCTAACTGCACTGGGTTAGACCTCATCTTCGGCCTCAACGCTTTGCTCAGGACCAAGGGAAACTCCTGGAACAGTCAGAATGCCAAGATGCTTCTGGACTACTGTGAATCGAGACAGTATAACATGTCTTGGGAACTAGGCAATGGTACGCCCGATGCCCCCCAGTTGTTAGTATGATGTGTCATAGGTACATAGAACTTCACCTGTAATCATCACTGGTAATAGAACATTTTCAACTTATTTTTCCCAAGATTGAAGTATTGTCAATGTAAACATGCAGTTGTATTTACAGGTACAGTATGTATACTTCAGAAGGACTTTTATGAGAGTGTGAGAGATTGAGTTGTCTTCCTCCCCCTTAGAGCCCAACAGCTACCAAAAGAAGGCCGGCTTCAGGGTAGATGGCTACCAGCTGGGTCTGGACTTTGACCATCTCCGGAAGATTCTGAGTAAGTCGAAACTCTACAAGTCCTCCGGGCTCTACGGCCCCGACATCAGCCAGCCCAGAGACCACCGCCGGGATCTGCTGGAGGGGTGGGTAGTCCAAGTTTTCACTCACGTTTAGACACTGCTTCTTTAAAAAGCAACCTGTTACCTGGTGAGGGCCTGAATTTCATCTGCAGGTTGCACCCTGGGGGTTGTATGAGATACAGTTGTAGTCAGACGATTTAAAAGAATAGAGGGGTGTCAATTAAAGGTTTACCTCAATCATAAACATCAAAGTTCAATCTTTTGCCCTTTCAGGTTTCTGGAAAGTGGAGCCGAGGCAATCAATGCATGCACCTGGCATCAGTGAGTTAGCTCCTTTGTCTCTCCTTCTCTTTGTCTCTCTCTTTCTCTTTTTCTCTCTCTCTCTCTAACTAGCTCTTAGTTTTTGTTTCTCTTTGTTTTTGTCTCTCTCTCTCTCTCTCTCTCTCTCTTTCTGTTTCTCCCCTTCCTCTTTGTCACTTATTCTTTTCACTCTCCCAGTCACTCTTCAGCTGTCATTCTTTCTCCCCTCTCTCTCTCTCTCTCTCTCTCTGTTCCTCTCACCTTTGCCCTCTCTCTCTCTCTCTCTCTCTCTCTCTATCTCTCAGCACGTGATGTTCTGCAGTCACATGGCTGTACCGCACACACACCCATACATAAACCAAACACAGACAGGACTGTGTGTTTGAAAAGGAAGTGCATGGATTTGCCTATGAAAGGACTTGGTGGAAATGACCAGTGGTGTATTCATGCCTGCATTTATTTATGTACACAGAATATGCTTTCCCCCCGCACCCCAAGGAACCCAGATAAACCATATAAAGGGTTGGCTCCACATTTGAGTATAAGCAGTCTATTATTAGCATTTTCTTTTGTCGTTTTTTTACCCCCCAGTTACTACGTCAATGGTAGAGATACATCACTGGAGGACTTTCTGGATCCTGATGTGCTTGATATGTTGGCCACGAAAACACAGGAAGTGCTTGAGGTAAAAATAGAACCCCTTAACATGCACAACATTCCTCCACTTTAGCTCAAGACTTTGTTTGCTTTGGCAAGCCGTCTGTCTGTATTTGGCCTTATCGCACAGGTGCATTTGGCAAGAAAACTAGCCGCTCTACACACACACACGCGCGCACACACACACACACACACGCCCACGCCAGTTAACAAACACCCATTCATATTATTGCACTATTACACTAATTACTCTCTTCAAAGCTGTCACTCTGCTTTTTTTTTCTTCAGTTAATGTCCTTGCTGTCTGGTTGAGGCACGTACCAATTTGAATGCATGTTTTATCTCAAAGAATGAGATGACAGACATTTTGTGCTTCCTTGTGTACCACTATAAGAGAAGCTGTTTACTCCTCCGTGCATTTGATGTTTGTTTGTTTGTTTGTTTTAACTGTGTCTGCAGACTGTAGATCTGGTTTCCCCGGGGAAAAGAGTTTGGCTCGGAGAGACCAGCTCTGCGTATGGTGGTGGAGCATTGGGATTATCCGACACATTTGCTGCAGGTTTCATGTGAGCGCAACATATACGATTTGATTAAAAAATTGCCTCTTTTAGTTCACAGTGTCTGCCTCTGTCACGTGTGACGTTTTAACTGCTAGTACCAGATTCACCATGTTCCTGACGCTACACGTCCAGAACGTTCCCATTTTCCCATTCCCATTTTCTATACATTTAGAGAGTTATTTTGCTGATCGTATCAATTCTGTTTACATGCAGGTGGCTCGATAAACTTGGCCTTGGTGCAAAGCTGGGATTGGATGTTGTCATTAGACAAGTTCTCATTGGCTCAGGAACCTATCACTTGGTGGATAACAACCTGGATCCCCTCCCAGTATGTCTTTTGACTTTGATTTAAAATTATGTTTGAAACATGGCCTCATTTTCCATGCTTAGCTGCACTCCCTTAACTATTCTCTCTGTCACTGTCGCAGGATTATTGGCTGTCTGTCCTCTATAAAAAGCTTGTTGGCCCTGAGGTACTGAATGCTTCGGTTCTCTCCACTCTCGGACCCAGAAGGCGACTACGAGTGTACTGCCACTGCACCAATAAAAAAAGGTGACATTCAAGACCACTTCTCAACGCACTAGTCTTTTTTCAAGTTCTTATTAATTCACTATTCTTTACGTCTTCACAACTTTTCTTTTTAGCGCCAACTACAAGAGAGGGGCATTCACCTTGTTTGCCCTGAACCTCAGTAAGAGCACAGCTAAGATCAATCTGCCATCACACCTCGCAAACAGCAGTGCGGAGGCCTTTGTTTTAGAGGCCCCCGAGGCTGGGGAGCAGGGGCTTCTTTCAAGGTACTGTACTCAACAGAAGCTCTGCAATTTCTTTTGAAGGTGTCAATGAAATATTCCAATATAGTACATATTTGATGGAACATCTTTGTCTTCTCAGACATTAACGTTGAAAGTTTTTAGAATGGAAAGAATTAGATTCCATGGAGACTCCATCCTCCCACCATTATTTGCTGCAGTTTCCTTCTTATACTCTATGTTTGCCCTTGATATTGTAAACCAGAACGGGCGAGTATTCATTGCAATAAGAAAGGCAGTGGTCTCTGCTGAACCCTTTCTTAATCCTGTTCTAGATTAAATATCATGTTCCATCCTCCCACCATTATTTGCTTACGGTTTCCTTCTTATACTCTATATTTGCCCTTGATATTGTAAAGCAGAACGGGCAAGTATTTATCCTGTTCCAGATTAAATATCATGTTGGTTTTTTTCCAGAACACTTATGTGTCCAAGATATTTTGTTTGTTGAATGTGACCTCAGACTATACCTTGATTGCCTTTTGTGTGTGTGCGCGCAGTACCTATTTGTATTATTAAGGCTGTGGTTTGCACTTTTGTCTCCTCCCAAATGGCCATGTAATGTCCAGGTCAGTGAAGCTGAATGGCTTGGTGCTGAAGATGGTCGACGACCAGACGCTGCCTGAACTCCAGGGCGTGCCACTTCACACAGGAGATCCCCTCAGTCTGCCAGGATTCTCGTTTGCCTTCTACGTCCTGAGTCAAGCACAAGCAGCAGCCTGCCACTGAGCGTTTGACTCACACACACACGATGTGACCGGTACTGTTAACTGCATACACACTGTGTTCTTAAGCAGGGAAAGATTGTATGATGTTTGCCATTTGTCAATGCACTGTGAACTTGCCAAAGATAACAGAAAAATATTTTGTATAATTATAAATGATACATTTTTGTACACAAAGCTGATGTGCCACAGTGACTTTGGTGCCTATCCACAGTTCTGACAGAGACCTGCACTAATGGGTAGCTCTTCTCATTTGCCTCAACTCAAGTTATTTAAAACTCCAAGCTGTTTTTGCCAAAGTAATTTTATACCTATCATGCAGATGATGAAGAGATGTTTACACTTCCTGCTGTACGTGTCCATAAAGTTGACGATTGGACAATGTTAAAGTGACTACAAGTTTCTTTTCACCTCCCCTTGTCCATCGCCTATAATAAACACACTGTATATGTGCTGGTCCAACGATCCTGTTGCATAACTGCCCTTAGCCCATACATTTCACAAAATACTTCATTGTACATTTTACACACTAACCAAACGTAACTTAAGATGACTTTCCCGAGGCAAAGATGTAGATTTTATTCACAATTCACAGACAGGACCGTGTGTGTGTGTGTGTGTGTGTGTGTGTGTGTGTGTGTGTGTGGTGTGCGTATTGTGTGACCAGAGCCACATGCAACATCATGTGCCTCTCACTCCTCCTGTTCTTCCCCATGGGTGATCTTGAATAGGGTAGGTTAAGGTCATGTGCCTGTCACTCCTCCTGTTCTTCCCCATGGGTGATGATGTAGCACAGGGTTTTGTAGTCCAAGTTCCCTGTCTGGTCCATGTTGGATGACTGGAACATTTGCTTCACCTTTTAAGCAGAAGTCATTTGTCAGGCTACAGAAATGTATTCACAAGATGCCAAGCAGAAGAAAATGAAATTACTTTACCTCCTCCGCAGTGAATTTGTCTGCTTGTGTCATCAGTATGTGCTGTAACCTGAAAGACAAAGTTAACAGATAATCCCAAAAAATAGTTACTATGTGTTATTGTACCTTGCCGGTTTGGCACACTAAAAAAAAAAAAACGTTTAGGAGGACTTACTCATCTTTGTGTATAAAGCCTTTTGCGTCAGGATCAAACATCTTAAAGGCATTCACAATGGTGTCCTCCGGGTCAGTACCTTCAAACAGAACCATTTCAGAGTCGCTTCACCCTCATTTTCATGCTGGAATTTATGTTTGTGATGTTTCACTACCAGTAATAGTTTACTTCAGTCACCCTGCCAAATAGACAACTCACCGTGTAACTTCTCTCCAAACAGAGTGAGAAACATTGTGAAGTTGATGGGACCAGTGGCCTCTTTGAGCATGTCCTCCAACTCCTTATCCTTTACATTCAGTTTACCTATTGGAAAGAAACAGCCAGCCTTATTGACTTAGTCAAACAGCAAGTAAGAAAATGTCAAGTCACTTAAAATTAGAATTCAATACTCATTAGGGCAAAGTTCCTGAGAGTGGACACAAGACAGTCGTGATCGTTAGAAAACACTCACCAAGAGATGCATATGTGTCTTTAAGGTCCTCTTTATCGATGAAACCATCTCTGTTCTGATCAATAAGTGTGAAAGCCTAAATAGAAAAGCAAAGAAGACTAGTTTTTTGTCCATTGACAGGTAATCATAAGCAAGGAACACAGAGGTTAAATCTTATCACAGCAGAATGATGCACAATATTGAGGGGAACCGTTTTTTATTACATTTTATGTATTTAACATAGCTGCATTAACAATTTACATCGTCTCAAAGTGCTTTACATTTACAATTACATTTAGTCATTTAGTCATTTATCAGACGCTTTTGTCCAAAGCGACGTACAAGGGAGAGAACAGTCAAGCTAAGAGCAATAAAAAACCTGGTGTAACAATAAATACTACTTTACATAAGAAATAGAAAAACGACCTAGAAAGGAAGAAGAAGTGCAGGAATGTAACTGCTGAAGTGCAAGTTAAGCACTAGTCAAGGTGCCAGTTAGGAAGGGAGGTGCTCTCAATGAGTACACTAGCATTACTGCCCCAGCTGTGTTCAGTCATCCATCACTGCACCCATTCCCCCCCTGCGAAAGTAGTCTAACTCATAACGTAACGTTCTCCAGGATAGTTTCAGACGACCATTACCTCTTTGAATTCCTGGATCTGTGTTTGTTCAAACATGGAGAACACATTGGAGGAGGCTCTCTGGGCACGCTTGGCGCCCCCCTCCTTCTTCTTGGTCTTCCTGCTGGCCTTTTGGAAAAGGGCGACGGTGAAATTCTTATCAAATGATCATTTCCTCATCTTGTCTACATTGCAAATAAGGGGCCACAAAAGCTTGATGTAGCCATCCAGGGTCAAAATAACAATCATAAATCAGTCATAAATTACAGCAAACACTGTGTTGATGCGTGTTAAAATTATCTATCTGTTCTGGCATTTCAGCAGCAGATGGATGGACTTGAGTGAACATTGCTGCATTAGCATTTCAATTCATGTTCTCAAAATATTTGCACTCTAAACACTTATCATTGTCAACTTGTCATTATCACAAAAACCCATGTTCCAGAAAGGTAATTAACCGAGTCTATAATTTAGAACTGAATAAACAAAATGTCTACATTCGCAGCATTCAAACAAAACAAGACGTTCACAGCACCACATCCCGCACTACAACTTTTACTCATACTTAACATCTAGAACAATTGATCATTGAATTGAACAGTTATCTTCACAACGCAGTGAATATAGTTGGGACCACTTACCATTTCTCTCGTGCTGTGATGCCGTGTGTGATCAGAATGTGGATGATCATCCTGGAGGCAGACGGCTTAAATATGGCAACTGCCAGGCTCTCTGAGGGAGCAAGAGACACCGGCTGGCATGACTTTGGTTCCATAGGGGATAACGCTGATCCGGCCCGAGACCCCCTAGCCTGGTAAAAGTATGCCTTACATGGGCAGGTTTGTAGCCAAGGCCCAGGGCCTCTTGAGGCCTAGCTTGTGCTGTTAATAATGAGATACTTTTAAAGCGTTACTTGGGTGTGCACACATGATTCACAGTGACTACATCATAGTTCGGTCACATTTGCTTGAATGTCTTGGAGAGGACTGAGAAGTACCAGATGTGTTAAAGTTCTAAAAATGATGTATAGTGCCCAACACTCTGGAATGGTATATCTCTCATCTACGTTACTTAACTTAAAAAGTCATTTATGACTGAGGCGGTTGAACCTTCAGGTAAGATGATAGCTTCTCTTCTGGTTTCTCACAGTGATGCTTATGAACTATCATAACGTATGGAAGTTATGAGGCGCTTAAGTGTTTCTTGTACTGTTGTGCTTTCACCGTATGTGATGACTCATTTTGACCAATTGTTCAATGTTGCAAATGTTACCGCTGATGACTATTATAGAAGGTGGCTAGCAGAAAACTCTGTGCTAACATCTGTTCTCAGATTGCTTTCATTACCTCACATTAAGTTGTCCCACCCCACTTTAGTCTTAAAGAGACCCGAGAGAGGGACAGAGAGCTTCTATTCTGGCCAAGTCATGACCAAGATTCTCTGTTCAACAGCTGGGACATTCCTAGGTCAATTTAGCTTTAAAGGGTAACGTGGTGGCCACTAGATGGTGATGCAGTTTGGAAACTCCTGGTGGAGTTGTCGCTGACTTCAGCCCAGTGAGTATTCAGAAGCAGATGAAAAGGAAACACCACCCTAATATTTCATAATGCATTTGAAAATATCTCAAAGATGATCTTGCTGACACTACATTTATGATGATTACGATTTAGTGAACGATTAGATTTAAACAGCAGTTGCCAAAATGGCAATTATTAGACTTTAATTTGTGTTGCATGATCACAAAACTTAATCCAAATGAAGGTCGTTATCAAAACTTTGAAGTGCTTACCTCCACAGGCAGATGCAGATTTGGCAAACACACCACGGAACACTGCAGAGCAGAACGTGGAGTAGCCTCTTGAACCTCTGCAGTACAGCCTAGATGTCACCTCTCTACCACAGCTTAACGCTCAAGGGTGACTCAATTAAATGGTGTAACTTTAATTGTCAGTCAAGAAAACTTGTTGTATCTGATAAAACAGATCAAAAGTCTAAAGCTCTTTGGTATACCCTGATCATCCATAAAAAAAAACTGAGAGAAGGCTGACAGCTAGGTATGTAACTGTCTGAGACAGTACCATAATGATTTATGCCTTCATAGAAATGGAGATGTCTCAACCAACACTATGTCAAAGCCATTAATGTTCACAAATAAGTAAAAAATAAAATATGTTAAAAAATTAAAAACTGTCCACATAGAATGAACCCTGTTCATGACTCATGGTGCTTTCACTTACTGGCTATTTGTAGTTTGACATATTTGTGTAGTTTGGTTGACATTGACATTCGAATCAGTGCTTTTACCTTTTCTGTTAAAGTATAGAAGGACAGAAAAGGACAGCTCTTGAAAAGACATATACATAATAACTGTTGCTGTCATTCAGTCTCTACATTTTTGAGACAAGGGGTTATTTACTTTAACAGTTTCTGCTTTCAATTGAATTCAAAAATGGATAGTACCTTTTACATTGAGCTGTGGCTGCAATAACCTGTACTTATTTCAAACAAATGTTAGATGATTCCCAGAAATGCTATCGCTTTATGCTGCGTATGAATATTTCAGGACTGCTTTCACTCAGATCACAGTCTGGACCTGCCAAATAGAAGAGAGATTGCTGGGACAGACTTCTGTGGGGCCGATTGGCCAATCAGCAAGCAGTGAAATCTTTTCAGACTGCAATGAACAGCGTACATTTGGGCTTGCAGTGGCTGGCTAAGAATTCACAAACAGGACCTGTGAAACTCCCTACTGGAATCTGTGCTCCTCAAAAAGAGTCCACGGGTCTTATACGTCTTTAGGGAATTATGGGGATTAATTCCGTCTCACCACCCACACACCCGCCACATCATTGGGATTCGCTGAGGGTTGTTTGGGAGTAAGTTAAGCAAATATCTGCCTGCAACTACAGTGCCTTGCATAAGTATTCACCCCCTTGGATGTTTTACTCTTTTATTGCTTTTATAAATCAATCATGGTCAATATAAGTTGGCTTTTATGAAAAAAATAAAAATAAAAAGCCCTCTCTTTTTTTAAAGTGAAAACAGATTTCTACACAGTAATGTCAATTAAATCAAAATATGTAATGTAAAATAATTGATTGCATAAGTATTCACCCCCTTTAAAGTGACTGACTTAATTCAACAGAGGTCCAGCCAATTGGTGCTAGTAGTCTCACAATTAGTGAAATGGGGATCAGTGTGCAGGGAATGTGTCTCAATTGATTGTAGTATAACGACACCTGTGTCGGGAAGGTCCATTCACTGGTTAATCAGCATTCCTGGCTACCGTTACACCATGAAGACAAAAGAACACTCCAAGCAACTCAAAGAAAAGGTTAATGAAAAGTATTAGTCAGCGGAAGGATACAAAAAAAATGTCCAAGGCACTAAACGTCCCCTGGAGTTCTGTTAAATCCATCATCAAAAAATGGAAGGAATATGGCACATGTGTAAATCTGCCTACAGCAGGCCGTCCTCACAAACTGAGTGACCGTGCAAGAAGGAGAGAGGCCACCAAGACACCTATGACTACACTGAAGGAGTTACAAGCTTCAGCAGCTGAGATGGGAGACTCTGCATACAGCAACTGTTTTGGCCATCAGACAAGACGCTATGTTTGGCGGACACCAAACACTGTACATCCCCACAAACGCACCATCCCAACTGTGAAGCATGGTGGTGGCAGCATCATGCTGTGGGGATGCTTCTCGGCAGCCGGCCCTGGAAGGCTTGTAAAGATATAGGCTAGGGTAACATGAATGCAGCGAAATATAGGGAAATCCTGGAGGACAATCTAATTCTGTCTGTAAGAGAACTACGGCTTGGGAGAAGATTTGTTTTGCAGCAAGACAATGACCCGAAGCATACAGTGAAAGCTACACAGAAATGGTTTAAAGACAACAAGGTGAATGTTCTGAAGTGGCCGAGTCAAAGTCCAGACCTAAATCCAATAGAAAATGTGTGGCTGGACTTGAAAAGGGCTGTTCACGCTCGATCCCCGCGCAACCTGACAGAGCTTGAGCAGTTTTGCAAAGAAGAATGGAGTAAAATTGCAGAGTCCAAATGTGCAAGCCTGATCGAGACCTATCCACACAGACTCAGTGTTGTGATTGCAGCCAAATGTGCATCTACTAAATACTGACTTGAAGGGGGGTGAATACTTATGCAATCACTTATTTTACATTCCATATTTGTATTTAATTGACATTACTGTGTAGAAATCTGTTTTCACTTTGACATTAAAGAGGGTTTTTTTTGTCATTTTCTTTTGTCAAAAAAGCCAACTTATATTGACCATGATTGATTTATTAAATCAATAAAAGGGTAAAACATCCAAAGGGGGGAATACTTATGCAAGGCACTGTATAGGCAGATACCAGAATTTCCCCACGGGATGAATAAAGTATTTATCTATCTATCTATCTATCTATAGGCATTCAAAGTCTTTCCTGTGCTCATTTTAGTACATTTTCATGTGCTATTTTTGACACTGGGGTAATTCTGCCGTCAGTGATGTAACATTGTTTGCTAAGCAACTCCACTGGTTCTATCCCTTTCTTGCATCTCAATCCTACTACAGAAAGTCATGGTAGGGATATTTTTTGAATGTGATGGACAAGTATTAACTCATGTGATATGAATGGCTTTATTTAAACAGGAAAGCGAGAGAAGATTAGATCATTAGATCATAAAAATAAAGGGAGAGGGCTTTCGACAGAAAATGGGCGTGGTGCCAAACACGCAACAAGTTTGGATTGAGTAAAGTCAGATAACGAGGTTAGACCTGATTGGCTGGAGAGGTCAACCAAACAAAAGAAAGGTGGGAGGAACCGGATCACTTTTAAAAAGTCTGACCCGCCATTCATACAGTGAGATCATCCATGAACCATCTTCTTACTGTGGCTTAGCGCAATCAAATATGCAGAACTACCCATTCAGCCTTTGACTCTTGCTGTGGAATTATAACATAGTGGCTGGTTTTCGCCGCAACATCATCTAATGACAGTGACAGTAATGACTTACCTTCATAAGAGGTAGGTGTTGTTTTTTTTTACTAACTTATAAATATTGTATAGAAGGCCATTGAAATGAATGAAGACTGACTTGAATTGACTTGACCTGGTTGTTAATTTACTGCAAGAACACAAGAAGAGACACACTGCTCACCTCATCACTCGGAAGTTATAAATAGATTTATTACATCTCCTCAAGTTTAAGAGAAGTCCATAGATTGACTGTAGTTTTCTTTACCCATTTTGGCATTCAAAGTCTTTCCTGTGCTCATTTTATTTGATATTTTTGACACTGAGGTAGTGCTGCTGCCATCAGTGATTTTACCATTGTTTGCTAAGCAACTCCACTAGTTATATCCCTTTGTTGCATCTCAATCCTACTACTGAAAGTCATCTAATGACAGTGAAGGATAAGAGGTGGGTATTGTAGACTGTATTTTTCTTTACCCATTTTGGATCTTCTGCACAGTGCCTTTTTGGTTGTGTATTTCAGTTACCATTCTGCATTCAAATTCATTCATTCACTTTTTGTTTGTGACTGATTTTAAAGTAACACTATGCAACAATTTGACACTTGTTGAGGTGTGGTTGTATAGGCAACTAGTTTTGGTACCATTCTCAAACTCATTTTGATAGCATATGGTCATGTGAAGGACAGATAAACACCTGTGTCTCTCCCACTAGCCATCCAGGATATGCCCTATGTAGTTCTGGGTACCGGGCTGGAACACCCTGCAAAAATGAAAGAAAAGCTTTCACAGCATGACATTGCCAGCTATACTGCCAAAAGACACCAGGTAGCGTGCTGGCAAGCATCTCTCAGTATCAACTGGGCTGTTGGTGGTGTTTGTAAGGTTTTTTCATGCCTTTTAGGTAGTTAGCTTGCTAGTTTTGAAACATAACTCCTTATTGCTGCTTTAAAGGAGAAGGAGAGGCAGAGCAAGTGTAAAGGTTGTAGGTACAAAGTGACGTCTGGCAAACTCAAATGCGTTTTAAGATGTGCGTTCTTGACGAGTTCCACCACGTTTTCTATTTGTATCACAGCGTCACACAACTTTAAACATATAGGCAGTTTGTTTTGCTGACGCAGTATCAACACCTACCTTGGTATTTGCAAACCTTTTTGTGGCCAAGTGAAGAAACGCACCTCTGTTGTCTCTACAGACTTGGGGTTTGCCTGTGCTAAATGGCTCGTTGTCTGGGGTCAGCCATGATAAAGTGCATCTTGTGTGTGTGAGCTAGAGCAGACGCTTGGAGGCTCTGCCAACCACACATCTTCTCAGCCTCTCAGGGGGAAAAGTCCATCGCTTCGTGGCCAATGAACACAAACACAAACTCTGAGCAGTGGTTTATCAAGCATGTACCGAGGCACTCCGTAAACTGGCTGTTAAATTAAGAGGCGCCGACTGTCTAGATTGGCGCGAGTTTTGACTTCGGTCAATGAAGTGCCCAGTTTCTGTTCTCCTTTCCCATTGTATAGTGTATTCCTGTCCCTTTAAAGGGGTGTGTAATACGTTGTGCGTTGTAGAGGCTATACTTGCAGATCAGATACGTTGAGCACTGAAATTGAATTTGAAATGAATACATTACAGGGACTTTTCTGTTCTACAGCAATCTCTTTTAACGAGGTTGTGTCTTCTGTCTTTCTTTCCCCCTCTGTCTTTCATCTGTATAGGCCACACATGTCTTTACCGGCATCGCCGTTTACCGTATCACCATATTTACCTGTATCACCATATTTACCTGTATCACCGTTTACGTTCCTGGTCATTATTCTGGCGGCACTGTTTCAGCTCGTGTAATTTCTCAGGAATTTCGGTCCTCCTTGGTTTATTGGGCCCTGGATCCAGTGCTCTAAGAGGTGGGTGGAGTAGGGACCAGACAGAGGGGGTGGGGGTTATGGAAGTTTCGGTACCACCCCCACTCAAGTTGGGTATGCTGCAGCACTGTTGAAGTGTTCCCCCCTGGTCACCTGGCTAGCGTACAAAAAACTTTTCCAGTGCTCTAGAGAAAGCCTGTCTTGGGCTTTTCAGTGGATTACCTTATCGCGGCCGAAGCAAAAGTGGAGCTCTGAGCATTGTCGTGCCATATTTGGGTGAGAGTGGCGATAGCTGAGTGAGGAAAATGAAACCTGGAGTTTTAGAACACCAGCTCTGAATACCAATGGAAAGGCCTTACAAGCTCATATCTGTACTAATAACAGGTAAGACACCTTTTATCTTTAAATATATATATATATATTTGTACCTCATTACTTCTAGTCACCGGGTCTTCCAGGAAGCACATATAAGCCTACAAGGTGACACATTATACGTTGCACCTTTCAGACATTACTGTAAACAACACAACCTGATCATTTAAAAGTTGGTAAAGTTCAGTTTGTTTTTATCGTGTATCAATCTGAAATGAAAATGTGCGTAGTGACGTGTTTCGCGGTCGCGTCATTAATCATTTATTAAACAGTACTCCATTGCATCTGCCATGCATTGACCTGCGTTTAATTTCACATAAGTCATTGAAGGGTTAGCTGTCTTAACACTGGTCTTGGAATTGTAGGCTGTTGCTTTCGCTGTAACCCAAGTTGCATCATGTGTAATCAGTGCCAGTGAATGCCACATAAAAAAAAACTGATAGAGGAAATTAGACAAAATCCCTGAAGGGTAACAGGTCTTAAAAAGTCTAATATTTTGATTGTGTCGGGTAATCCTAATGTTTTCACTGTAATATAAAATGAATTATAGTGTATGTGATACATTCCTCATTCCCCCGTGACCTTTCCTTTGAGATTTTACTGGTGTGTCAAGCAAAGGCAGACTTTATCCAGATTTGTTTATCTATTTGTGAATTGTGCCACCATTGCTTTTGTTTGTTTTCTGGCTGTAGCTATAGCCCTTTGCAAATACTCGCAGGCTGAATGGAATGCAACAAAAGCGCCAGCAAACAAGACCGTATCCTGTAGTCCCCATGACAACAGCAGCAACTGTGCAGGTACAGAGTCTCTGTATCTTCTTCGGCCTCCCCAGCACAGCCTCTCTCTCTCACTCACTCTCTCTCTCTCTCTCTCAAACTCAGACAGCTCTCTGTCTGAATCAGAACAGTTATTCCCATGCCCAAGTTATGACCTTGTGCATTCATACACTTCAAATTATTCCTTTGATACTTTTATCATACCAGTCTTTGTACTTTGTGGTGGGATCAAGGATTCATTAGTGCATGAGATTGTGTCCATCGCTGACGGTGTACTTTCCGAGCCTTCACTAGATTGTGGCCATTTCACCCCTCTGGCTGATGGTGTGAAATGTAATACTCTTTTCATGAACCACAGGCTTGGCTCCTCTTTGTCAGGTGGAATGCATGTGTCTTGGAAAACATTGAACGGCGCTATTGTATCTCCAAAGTGTCTAATTTATCAATGAAACTATAATAAGCCATTTTTATAGTGTTACGAATATGACTCCCAGATCATTCATCGCCAAATAATATTAAGGGTGATGACATTTTGAACTTAATTTCGAAGCTTTCCCCTGAAATGTTGAGAGTAGGTTCGTGTTTCCACTAGTTGATGTGAAGATCGCATTACACGTGTGCTCTAAGTAATTAGACCCACTACAATATAACGTCCAGGTCATTCTGAAAGCAGCCTCTCGGGTTTCCTGGAGCCATCTTGTTACACTCTCTGGCAGGTGCTAACAACTAGCACAGCTAGCTGCATACTCTGTGTAATGACCTCTACCTTATAAACATCAAAACAAGCAGTTCAACTCTTAACAGTGCACTCCTCTTCCATATGTAGCCATTGTGTTTGAATACATTTCAGTGTGACTGAGTCACTGTCTGCATTACCTACAGTGCTTCAGTCTGTAGCTGAACCAAACTAAATTAGGTTTAAATCAGAAAACAGATGTGAAACCTAATTGAATGACTAAAGGTGTAGTTATAAGATATAGGTGGAAGGGTAGGGATACTCTCATAATGGTTTCTTGGTTCAGTGCTGATAGATTTCTGATGTGTATGTTCAGCCTTTACCCTAAAGTGTCCATGTCTTTTTTTGAGATTATTAAATATTTATTATCTACGATAATGGCCTTCGGTGTTGGAACACACTTTGAATTGTGAACTGGAGAGTACAGCACCACATAAAAAATTACATAAACAGACTACAGGAAGTGATTTAGTCTGTTAGTCAGCTATGGTAGTAGCTGTGTCTGCTGTGTCAGTGCTGTGTAATCATCACCTCATCCTCTGCTGCAGTAACCAAGGAGACCCACCAATGGAATGGACACTTCTCCAAGTGTCCAGAGGAGTACGAGCACTACTGCATTCATGGCAAGTGCCGCTTCGTCGCGGAGCAGAACGCTCCGTCCTGCCGGTGAGCTGATAGATCTACCTGACACATGTGGTTTAGGGGATGGAAGGTGTCTGGGGATTTGAGTGTGTGTGTGGGTTTGTGTGTTGCGGTAAGCAATTGCAGAGAGAAATATACTTTTCAAGACAATTGTTTTTATTTGCTCCCTGAAGACATGGTAACAGAAAGATATAACACTGGTGGATGGTTAGGTAGGTAGGAAGGCAAAAATAGTTTTCATTATTTTGTAGCTCGCAGCAATACCTGACAATTAACACATCTGGTGTGATTGGATCTGAAGTCAAACAAAGAAGGATGCCCAGCAGAAATCCACAGGGTACAGAAATCCATGAATGCGAGTCCCACACAGGAGGATGCTCAGGCCTCATCACATCCAGACATACCTGGCCTGAGGGTTCAGGAAATGAAAGAAAGCAGACAGTGTATATGTGTCTTAACGATCACTTTCAGATTAGCTAAGTTATTGAGTGTATAGAAAAGACTGAGAACCACACAAGGGTTGCTGGACAGAAACATTTCCTCATAGCTCATGAAGTCCCTGTTTACTCTTCTGCCTTGTAGGTTACTGAAAGACAATTGAATTTCAGTTTCAGTGTAATATGGCAAAGTGTATTTACTTTCACTCATGGTCTGCATATATATTCATTTATATTCTTTTTTTAAAGTAATTTGTGTTGCTTGTGCTCTGTGGAAGGTGTGGCAGTGGATACACTGGTTCCCGGTGTGAGTATATTCAGTTTGACTGGTACATAGGAGAGAGGAGGCAGATCATCATTGCCTGTGTGATCGCTGGGCTTGTTCTGCTGATCATCCTCCTCGTGTTCATCTGCATCTGTACACAGTGAGTTGCCTTCTCTCAAGTTCAAATGTGTCTTCGCAGTCAGTTCACGCACGTTTGGTGAATATGCTTGTGTGTTCGCATATTATTTAGCTTCATTGATGAAAGATGATATTAGTGATGAAAGATGATATTAGTGATGAAGGATGATATCATATAACCTCAAGCCAATTTGATGAGGTGCTGTGAAGGTATAACATTTGTCATTAAACCATTCTGTTTTTATATGCTTATGTTTTCCAGTCGACCTAACCTCTGCAAAAGAAAGAAGAGAAGGGCAGAGAATAAAAAGGACGAGATTGAAAAGCTTCACACTATAATCTCCAGTGAGGCTTCGGCTTCAGCTCCGGCTCCAGAAACCGTGGCCACGAATGCGGTGTGAGACGCTCCACGCGGCTTCTCTGATGTCATTTATGTTGCCTGGGTGACCATATCATCAAGCTTTCATCACTGAAGATTTCCATTTTCCCTACCAGTCATATTTTACCTTGGGGGAAATCAATCACATTCTTTTGCCCACTCCCATTTGTATCGCCAAAAAACACACACACACACACACACGCACACACACACAAACACGCACACACACACACACTAACACTCCCACAGCTGTCAAAGAAGGGCCTGGAATGGAAGCACATTCCTGTAACTTGGCAGTACTCTGAGACTGAGCTGAGAGTGCCAGCTCATCTGGAGAGCGTATGACACCTTATATAGAAAACCAACGAAGAAGAGCACTCCGAGCTGAGTGCTTCTCCTGGCAGGTCCAAAGCGAGGAGCCTCCCGGTCTCAGTTCTCACGCGGGAGAGAGGCATTCATCCACACACCCCCCCGTGCTGGCACTCTCGCGTCCTATTGGCATGCGGATAGCCCTGTCTTAACAACGAGAACCAGACAAAGTGAGACACGAGAACCAGACAAAGTGATATCTTTACTTCAGCCTTTGGACGCTTGTAGTGACGTGTTGATTTGACAGTAGTCGCTGTGAGGGCAACAAAGAGACAGAGAGAGAGCGCGAGAATCCTCAGCCTTCAACGCGAATTACTTTGTCGTTTTACTTGTCAGTGATGACATAAACATGTCGGAATGCACAACAAAGGGTTGTCACTTGCTGGACAAGCTGATGGCCCTTAGTATTGAAAGTGCCCACCCCCCCGCCTCAATCTTAAATTCTCATTCAGCCAGAAGAGAGCATTTGGATGCGTGCAGTTGTCTTTGATGCTAATCTCTGGAGTAGATAAAGACGAGTGAGTGGGTGACTGTATGACGACAGTGAACTGAGCTGTTCATACCGCAGCACAACAGCTGTGGGGAAAAGGGATTAGCACCCCGCTACGGAGAGATTGGTTGTCATTGAACGAAGAGGCCTGAAAGCACGTACGTTCGCTGGGACTCGTCACATTCTCCTCCCTCTTTCACACCCGACGCTGTTAGTGTAAATACGTTCACACTTCCAGACTTCGGCTCTTCATGTGATGTTAGGTCCTGATGAATCAAGTCGTGTGTTTCACATAGTGCTTGTTAGAGTTACAGATGTTTCATTTATCCGTCTCTGGCCATACAAAAGGTGTTGTTTGTGTTGTCAAGTGTTTATTATGAAGCCAATACGTTCTCATAAACAAACAACGGCGGAGGAAGTAGGTACAAATTGGATGTGAAATAAGCTAGGTAATTATTTTCATTTCAACAAAAATCATCAGTCAGTCCATTGAGTTGTAATTTGTCTCACCACCCACCTGCTTTAAATGAATTCCATTAATTCCAATAATTGATGGAATTTTGCTTATTTGAAAGATGAAGTGTTCGGTCTGCTCAGTTATGGAGATGATGTCGTTAATTTATTTATTCTTTGAAATGTGTTAATTGTGTCCCAAGCAATTAATTTATCCAGAACCTATTCTGAGTACGGAGCCATAAGCTACTGGTCAGTGTATGACTTTGTTATTAAAAGGCATCATTCTAGCAAAGGGGAACCAAAGGGTTTTTCTCTAATGTGAACAGTGTTGTGTTATTGTAGAAATAAGTACGAGGCTGATGGGGGATTAAAGTCCAAGAGGCAAATTACATTATACTGTAATGCAATTTAGTTGGTAAAACGCTTTAATTCTATCAAACCCTGCAAATTGTTAATATTGTTGGTTTATACTGCCTGTGTTGTCATTTAAATGTCAAAGCACATCTTGCATTATGCAGTCTTTGGCAAGGCTTTGTTTACAGTTTCACTTTCCAAATGTGTGTTTTATCCATGAATGATAATTATATCCAATAATTATGAGATACTATGAACACATACATCCTTTTTTAGAAGCTTTGTAGAGGTCCAAACATATCAAATATTTACACAGTGAATTAAAACATATTTTGACTGGGGAATATTTGTCACTTACTTGAATCTACCAAACATGATGAAAACAGGAACTTGTCCAGGCTATGGGACTTAAGGATCTGTGAGGATCTGGCCATTGAGTGAGTGAGCTTTCTTTCATGGATGATGATGTATTTATTTAAAGAGTCTGCTGGCAAGCCCTGACCATTTATAATCTGTTTTGCAATTCAATGTTAGCTGTTTGTGATACCATGAGACTGGAGATGGGGGAGTTGTACTGATTGAGGTGTGATGTCAATCACTGCTGGACCTGTTTTAAATCCATTTTTATCTTCACCTACTTTTGGTCTAATTTGAAGTCCAATTAAGCGACCATTACAGTCGTCCACCCTACTGGAGGCAAAAGCATGGATGAGCTTCTCTTGGCCTTTATGTGACACCAAACTCCTGCTTGATTCTGGCTATGTTTCTAAGATGGTCTTTATGTGACACCAAACTCCTGCTTGATTCTGGCTATGTTTCTAAGATGGTCTTTATGTGACACCAAACTCCTGCTTGATTCTGGCTATGTTTCTAAGATGGTCTTTATGTGACACCAAACTCTGGCTTGATTCTGGCTATGTTTTTAAGATGGTCTTTATGTGACACCAAACTCTGGCTTGATTCTGGCTATGTTTTTAAGATGATAGAAGGCTGCCTTGATATGGCTGGTGAGGGTGAGATCTCAGTCATCAGGCATGGTCTTTGGAGCCCGAGAATCGAGGTGACTACTAATACTAATTCTCTTCTGTCTTGCCAAACACAATAATCTCTGTTTTGTCCTTTTGAGGAAAATGTGGGTTATCCCAATTATTGATTTGCTCTAAACACTGACTCAGTGAGTCTGTTGGGCTGCAGTCATCTGGCGCGAGAGCCAGATGTATCTGTGTGTCATCTGCAGAACTATGTAACTAAGTCTGTGGGGATGTTCTCTGTGTCATCTGCAGAACTATGGTAGTCTGTGTGTTTGTTGTTCTGTAGAATGTGGGCCAAAGGCAGCCTACAGAGATTGAACAGAAGATGTCTGAGAACTGATCCCAGGGGGACTGCGCATGTCGTAGCCATCTTATCAGTTTCATAACAGCCAATGGAGACGAGGTACCTCTGGCCTTCTATATGAGCCTGAAGCAATGAAGGACTGCTCTGGAAAGTCCTACCCAATTTTCCAACCATCACTATTCTATGATCTACAGTATCAAATGCAGCCCTGAGATCTAGTAAAACCAGAACTGATATTTCACCTGAATCAGTACTCATGGTGAATTCATGGTGAATTCAAAATTCATGGTGAGCTCCTGAAATCCTATTCGAAAAAAAGCCCTCGTCAGTTTCTTTTACTCTCTGGTCTTTTAACTTTGGACTTTATTGTGAAAATGCCTTCTGGAGCCTCTATTGCCTCAGAAGTTTTCTGTAAATGGACTGTGTTTCGCTCTGTGGCCTAATTACCCTGTAGCCAATTCAATCCGCTGTGCTATCCCAGTGCAAATAAGCCTGGCGCTTTGAAGAGCCGCTTCTCCACGGAGCAAGCAGTTTATTGCGCTGCAGTCCCGCGTAAGCTTGAGAGATCACTCATGCCAACAGAAACCGGCCGGTGTGACCTGCAGGCGCGAGCTCCTGTTTCGGCATGGCCATAAATAGCGCACCGTTGCCCTGATGTCAGTGATCAAAGAACGATAGGAATCCGGCACCTCCACTGCAGGGGTCACATGACGCCAGGGAAACACTTGTGTTTGTGTGTGTGTGTCTGTGTGTCTGTGTGTCTGTGTGTGTGTGTGTGTGTGTGTGTGTGTGTGTGTGTGTGTGTGTGTGTGTGTGTGTGCGCCAGTTGTTGCTCTAGGATTCATCGGGGCCCGTCACACATGCGTCAGCAAATGAAAGCCTTGATAGAGCCGTCTCCATCTACATCTCCGTTTTCAAGTGAAAATCTTTTATCTTTTCTTCTTCTTCTTCTTCTTCTTCTTCTTCTTCTTCCTTTTTTAGCATTTCTCTCCCTAATAAATGACACTCTGATAGTTGACACTCCAGATGTGCTTCAGTGAATGGGAATCTGAATCTGAACTCTACCATCCAGGCTGAACCCTGAGGTTCTTATGTTGATGGAGCACTCAGTATTCGCCTACGGCACTGCACTGAGTGGTTAAGGAGGGAGAGCTAGGCTATATAATAAAGTCGTGTAAAGAGAGCCCCAGATGACCTTTGCCTGATAGCTGTCTCCTTGTTGTTAAAAGAGCTATAGGGCAGCTGAAGGAACGAGATGGAGGGCGTGTCCCTCCGAAAGCACTTAGAAAATATCTTGCTGATCTAGGAAGTGTGATAGTAAGTGCCTTTGATCTAGGAATTATGAAAGACGGGTTGCGTCACACTTTGTAAAGGTTGTGCTGCATTAGTAGTATGCTGTTTCTGACAGTGGCAGAGTTCACAGTTTGTTAGATATAGGCTATGTTTCTGACAGTGGCATAGTTCACAGTTTGTTAGATATAGGCTATGTTTCTGACAGTTGCAGAGTTTAGAGTCTGTTAGATAAAGGCTATGTTTCATTGTGCATTACTACGGCTGAACCTAACTAAACTCTTCTCAGAGATCTTTTCCAATTTGTTAATACTACCCACAGCAAACTTAAATATCTGTAATGTATATCTAGATAACTGAGAAAGGGTACATAACAGATCTTTAAATAATGTAAATATGCACAATATTTATTGATAATATATAAATTATATCATACCATACATCATTTATGATACAGTATGTTTTTCTCATTTTCTTACCCTGAGGGCTCACTTTACATACCAGCGAATCCCTAATGCCAAAAGGATTTGCCCTGCGTGCATCGGAATGATCCGTTTCCTAGGCACACATTTAACTGATGCTATGTGCTGCATACCCAGAATCAGAATTGTATTTATTGCCAAGTAGGTTTACACAGTAAACAATAAACATAAAAACACAATAAGTACTACACATAAGATACTCCACCTGTAGTGCTACTGTCTATGCGTATGTGAGACGTTGGGCCATTGGAAAAACCCTTTGGTTGAGCAGCAGTCCAGCCCCACCCATCTGCACACCTCATTAGCTAATACAGGATGTAATTCAGTGGCCTCAAAGGGATCCACGCTACCGCTCTCCATCTGCCAACTGATAAAACAGAGTTATATCAAAGCCATAGATGTCTCCTTGCCGCTGATTAGCTGGCAGACCACAGCAGGTAGCTGTGGGTAATTGACTAGTACATGCTGGCATAGCCGTGGATCTTAGTCCATCTGGTGGAGAGACCTCAGATCTCCAAGTTCTTTCATATGACTTGCTGAAGGCTGCCCTGTATCAAAGGGTTTTGTTCTGAAGATGTGCGTAGCGGTGGTTGAGCTCACAACAATTGCAAGGTGAGATTGTCAACGTCATCCAACTCGTTCAATTCGAAACACTTGCTTGCTTTTTTGAAGGCAGCCGCTGACAGTAAAAAGTTTTAATGCGTTTTGAGGAGCCATCTTGTGTTCAGAGAGTACTACAATGAAGCTGTCAGGAGTTCATGAAGAGCTGATTTATCGCTGCTCACTACTTTGACTTTGTGTTCTTTGTTTGATTTATTGTGTCACAAAAAAGGAATTGGATTTCAGTTGATACGCCTTGCTTCGTGTTTTTAGCAGCTTTCAACTCATCAGGTTCGCCCAGGTTGAGGCGCGCGGCTACGTTTGTTGCAGTGGTTAAGCTTCGCTTGAGCTTCACTTACAGCAGGCCTGAGCTTCACTTATCCAAATGGATACATGCAATCAGCAGAGCTGCCACTCCTCCAACAATCATCTCAGCTCACGGGGGAAGGAAGCTCCGCTCGAGAGAAAGAGAGGGAAGGAGACAGAGACAGGGGGAGAGAGAGAGAAAGAGAGAGATAAATGTGGTCATCAACTTGGCAATTACCAGTCTAATATCAGTCCGGTCACATTTTTCACTGATTTTACTTAGAAAATAATAATGTCCATGTATTGATTTATATTTGATGTTCTTTCACAAGGGCATATCACCCTGCAATTTCCATATCTGCTACTGCAAGGGTCACAAGGAAGCTCTGTGGCCACTGCAGCAGTTTGTCAGCCAGCCATGCAGTCGGACTGTGAGAGTATGACACCCCCCTCTCTCTCTCTCTCCCTCTCTAGCCATGCAGTCGGACTGTGAGAGTATGACACCCCCCCCCCCCCCCCCCCCCCCCCCCTCTCCCTCTCTAGCCATGCAGTCGGACTGTGAGAGTATGACACCCCAATCCCCCCCCCACCCCCCCTCTCTCTCTCTCTCTCTCTCTCTCTCTCCCTCTCTAGCCATCCAGGCGGACTGTGAGAGTGTGACCTTCGTGGACTTTGTGTCCGGTTTTGTGTTGTTCCTTGTTTATCTTAATTCTACCATGTATGTCATTTCATAACATCTGTTTCAATAACAAATAATGCTTTGAAAATGGACAATCAAATATATGTTAACCAACCAATATTTCACTGTGGGTGGAGATAATTGTGTGTTTGCTTAATGCAGATATTTCTTGAAACACCCCGTATTTATAAGACTACATTTTGGAACCACCAATTACCCAGCTGTCAGCTGTGAAGGCTTTTTGCCTCCCTCATGAAAGGCTCCACCACGGCCACAGCAATAGATTGATGGCACTTTTTCTATTCAGGTCCTCGCAACAGCACTCAGTGCGGCTCCGGGAGATAGGAAGCCACACTAAGAAGCACAGCCCTATGCACAAACTCACAAGGGACGTACAGCAGTAGATGGATGTCCAGCGGTAGAACATATACAGACCAAGTGGTCACAATGCAGTGTTGACATAATGCAACATTCCCAAATGAAAATATGTCAAATGAATGCATGGATAAATGAATGAATGCATGCATGAATGGATGACTGATTAAATGACTGACTCATTTAACTGACTGACTGACTGACTGACTGACTTATTGACTGACTGAATGAATTAATTAATGATAGGATAAATGAATGTTCAAATACATAACAAAAAAGAAGTATTAATGGTGGTAGCATTACTTCTATATTCTCATTCTATTTAAGACTTCTGTCCCTTGTTGGTATCTAAGAGCTGCTGATGGCCAATATAATAACAAACTTTAGCTTCAGCTTCAGCTTCTACTGTGCTCTGCCTGTGGTTCTTGGACTGCTTTAATGAAAGATTGCTTATCATGAGGTGCAGGTGGTGCTTTGCATCTTATCTCTAATTGGTCACTGTTGTACAGACGTGGCGGAAGAAAGCTTGTTTCCTGTTTTAATAAGAAGAGGGAATAATATACAACAAGGAAAATCCATGTTTAAATGTCATTTAAGCAATCGGTATAAGGGTATTTAGCTGATAGTGGAAATGTACTGGACATTCTTCAATTTTATTTTATACATTATGGATTGTGGGTCTGTAGTTGGAGTTTTGGAAAAACATAAGCTCTGAAGATATGGGCATAAAAAGTGTTGAGAAGGAACTTCTTCATGAATTTGTATACAGTGAGGCATAAGGAACTTCAATAAGAGGCATACGAATTGCAAGAGCTTGACTATAAATCATGATGATGGCATTCATTTAAATGCATGGAGCATGCACTTGTGAATGCATCGTTTGTGAAGTCACATTATCAAAGACATGCAAAACCAAAGGCCACTTGATATGAAGTATCATAGTAAATCTATTCCCTTGCTACGTGATTCACATGCTCCAAATTCTCCATGTACGTGTAGAACTGTCACATGTTGGCACCCGAACCATAGATTCCCTATTCTCTCAACATTCAAACGCAGCCGTGTCAACTTTTCAGACTTTCATCTTTCTCGTGCTTCATCCTGCTCCGTCTGAGTTGCACACAGGTCTTCTCGAGTGTGCACATGATGTGGAGAACAATGTTAAACGGCAGAACACGTGCGTCCTTCCTTCTACAGCCTGATCTCTTTTTGCCCTCCCGGTGAAATAGCTCTCATTTGTCTTTCAGATTGAGTAATTACATGCCATCTGCTGTTGTGACAAGGATCAGACGGCAAATATCAGAAGCGCCCGTCACTTTTAATAGAACATAATACGTTTGAAAAACCAACTGAGTATGGCTTTCATGTACAGGAACATATGTGAAAAGGAGAATCCAACGCCACCCTTCACTGTATGACAGGAATGAAAAGAGCAGAGTTATTACTTCTCCCAAAGCAATAGAATAGGTCACGAGGATTCTCATCAGATGTGACGAGGCAAGAGACAATCATGTACTGAATAGAAAGTCCTGATTTTCCTTGGGACAGTTATGTCTTCTACTGGTAATTACCTCTGAAGAATTATGATTGTCTAAACATTGAGGGAAATGCTATTCATCAGCTCAGGGCAAGTGAATGCGGAGGGTTGAGACCGTGAGATATGGGAGTTAAAAAACTGAGGATGAGCGAAGGCTGTGGGGAATGATACGATTGAAAGGACAACATCCTCTTGACATTAATGCATGACAATATTTCGAACTATACATAATTAAATGGAAAAAAACGCTGACACTTTAAGGGAACTTCAGGAATTGAAAAAAGCCTCTTCATTAGGATAAAGGGCTGTCTTTGCCACCAAATGGCCTCAGAGGGACTGTTGGCCTAGTAATTAGGGTTGGTTTTCGATGGTTTCTGTGAATGTTAATAAGGCAAGGGCAGAGGTGAAGCATTCATTATGCTGCCATTTACTTATTAGAATCAGGGAGCAAATATTATGGATTTGCACAATGCCATGCGCTTTATTAAACCAACAGGCCGAGGTTCCGTGCAAACCTTTCACTGATATAAGAGTAGAGGTCAGAGTAGAGGTCAAATGCACATCGCTTTTAATCAGGTGCTGGTTTGAGACTGAGCGAGCCACACAGCCAAAGAAGCACGTCTGCAAGGCTAGCAGAGATCCGGAAATAAAAGCACCTCAGTACACCTTTTATGCAGCGATGCAGAGACCAGCTCTGCCTAGGGTGTGTCTCTCTCTCTCTCTCTCTCTCTCTCTCTCCCTTTCTGGCAGCGATGCCAAGAACAGCTCTGCCTAGTGTGTGTGTGTCTCTCTCTCTCTCTCTCTCTCTCTCTCTCTCTTTCTCTCCCTCCCTTTCTGGCAGCGATGCCGAGACCAGCTCTGCCTAGTGTGTGGGCCCGCTGCTATTGCGTTGACATTCAGCTCCTGTACTATCTGAGGATTTAACCAATTCACTCATATAGGGTCAATACATAAACATGACTCTGATGTACTGACTTTACCATGGGGCCTGTGGTGCACATTTACATACCCTAGAACGATGAGAATTTCAATGACACTTGGTGGCGCCAGGGACTCACAAGGTCATCTGCTGGCTCTGCATCTCCCTACCGGCAGTCTCACGCGACTCTCTTTAATGCTTTTATTCTTTACTGCTCTTTGGCACTGAATGTGATCATTGCTGAAATAGTCTGTTGAGGATGAAGAAGCCACGAAGAACCTAAAGAAGAAAATTCAGAAATTCGTTTTTTGTCCAGTTGATTTTTTTTGTCTTGTTTAGAAATGTCTTGGTTTTTTAACACGTATATATCTGCAATGATTTGACACGGTATCAGAATATCTACGCTATGAAGAACTGAAAATGAGAATATGGACTGAAAACTAGTGTAAATATTGGATTTGGTCTCGCCAAAAATGCTTTTTTTCCACTCTGCCACGCTGTAAAGGGAAATCCGAAACAGCTGAGATTCAAAAATTGATCTCGAGAGTTCTGTTCAACATACCCTAATATTGAATTCAGTGTGTTGTCTACAGTTTTTCAATGCATACAATATTACAAGGATATGATGAAACAAAAAAACTTTTCACGTCAGGAAGCAGAACTCTGGTGCATTGTCTGTCGTGCTTGAAGGGGGCTCTGCCTACCTTTATGGAACAGGTCCCCTAAGAATAATGGATGAGTTTAATACCCCTGAGGCTATCAAAGAGTTCAAAGAAACATCCTCTTTGGTGCAGTGAGGAGATGTCCGTAGAGACTTCCCTTGTTGCTGAACTACTCAAAGGTAGACAAACAGGTTGCCACTGCAGAGAGAGTATCTTCCTGAGCGCATTTCACCAAACAGCTGTTGGAGCTTTTCCACCGCCGGCTCACCAGGGTCTTTTTTTAATGTCACTGTCACTCCACACTTGACGAATGTGCGTGGGGGTTGTTGAATTTAAAGAACAGTCACGTCACACATGCCATGACTACACTTCATCACAACCACCCAAGGCTTGAAATTTCAATGGATGCCACTGCTGGTTCCAAATATTACACCGTACCTTTCCACCTTCAGTTTTCTTTGAGGATTCATGGAGATCTGAGACCAGGCGATGTTCTTTGACCCTGCAGTGTCCCTACCCCTGTCATTAGTCTTCTGCAACCTGCACTTGCTTTTAGTTGAAAAGTCGGGTTGTCAAAAGATATTTCAGATATCTTTTTAGATATCTTTGGGGTAACTACACTTGACGGCCAGACCAGTTGACAGAACTATCATCCTTACTTGTTCGTTTTCCATTCAATGAAAAGAGGTGTAGAAACCCTTGACACTCACAAGCTTACCTGACACTTCCTGACACTTCCTGACACCTCCACCTGAAGGGCATGCTTTTTCCTTTCTTTCTTTCTTTCTTTCTTTCTTCTCAAAATTCCACAGTTCTTCTGACGTCAACCCCCAACAAATATTCACACAACACACATCCCGGAGACCCTGGACACTAAACATAGATAAGAACCTTTGTGAAATCTTTTTTTTTAAATACAATATGTCAAATGAAAACAGAAAACAGACAATAAGTTAGTCTTAAGAAAGTTTGTCTTTCAGGTTATCTGTAACTCTGACCTTAACTCTGCTGCATTCAAACCTAGCAAGAAGAGTTAAAGAAGTTATATAAAGCAATCTCAAAAGTATGTGTAAGTAAATGCTTTTGGAGATGGTGCTGAGAAATGCTGAGACTGGCTCAGAATGATCTACAGCTTTCATGAATAATGAATGACACTACCTACTCACAAGAGTGCCCAGGGAGAGAGAGCTAACACAAATGTATGACTGAAGTCGTTTACTCTTTGAATATCGCTGCCCTTGTGGCAATTGGTTTTAGTTTAAAAAGAAAAAAGAAAATGTGACCAAAATCCCAAGTCACTACAGGGTAAAGCGTGATCATTATTAATGTTCACTGTAGCGCAAAGCCTCCCCAAGGCCTCCACAATCATGTGCCCCAGATTTGTGACAGCATTTGACAGCAAGGTGTCGTAATTGATGTTCATAAAAATGTACACCCATTGATTCAGTTTGATGAGAAAAAAATCTTTTTACACCCCCCCCACCCTTACCCCCACCCCTCCATCCAACCCTGTCACCTGCAGGTTTTTGACCCATCTTGCAAAGAAGAAGTACAAAATCAGTGTTCTCCATGGCTTGCCTTTCATTTGAATGCTAGCAGGAAGCCTGTGTCTCTTGATCACGACCCAGTGCTTAAATCATTCACACCGCTCTTGATTTGGTGAAATGTCAAAGCCTGCGAAAGGCTGAGGCCTTCTGAGGGTATTATTAGGGAAAATCAAAACTGTGAAACCGTGTTGAAACCGGGGGTGTGGTTGAAGCTAAGAACTGTTATTTCCACGCCATTAAGTGTTGTTTGCATGGACGGTTGGGAAGCAATCTCCGGGAATTCAAGATCGATTCCTAATGACCCGAAGACCTCAAAACTGTTGCATGTCTGGACTAGAAGAGCAGCCAGACCCAGTGGACTGAGAAAGTCCCCACATGGATATCATGTTGATGACCCGAGGGAATTTCTTTATTAAATAATTTAATCTGTTAATACGTGACATGCCACTGCATAGCCTATGGCTTGATGTAGTGATGTCTGATTCAATTACCGTCCTGTTGATCTGTTACATCTGGCATTGGGAGATTTGACCTTCGACCTTCGCCCTAACCGCTAGCACAAGGGCTTTAGAACTGAAACTCGTGTAAAATACAGTTCAAGCTCATCGCCAAGCCAACTAGGATTTGGACCATATTTAAAATGCCTGAAGATACTTGAATCTGATGAAATATACAAATGAACCAAACATTTAGCCCAACTCAAAACAACATTTGTCATTGCCAGCTATATGGGAGAGGCATAAAAATGCAGCACGTATGTGGCCCAGTGCAAGCGTTAACATCTTCTGTCGTGTTGGTCTCAACTGCTCATGTTGGTCTCAACTGCTCACGTTGGTCTCAACTGCTCATGTTGGTCTCAACTGCTCATGTTGGTCTCATCTGCTCATGTTGGTCTCAAGTGCTCATGTTGGCGTTACCCAATTGCCAGATTCTTGGGGCGACAGTGGTTCAGTAGGTAGAGAAGTCATTTAGTAATCAGAAGGTTGCTAGTTCGATTCCCTGTCGAAGTGTCCTTGAGCAAGACACTGAACCCCTAATTGCTCCTGATGTGCAGTGTGCCATCAGTGTAAATGTAAAATGTGTATACATTGTAAGTCGCACATATGTAAGTCGCTTTGGATAAAAGCGTCTGCTAAATGACTAAATGACTAAATTCTTGCTAGGCAGAGAACAGAGGGCAGCCCGGAACTGGTCCAGTTCCACACAGCACCTGCAGCGGGAGGCCATTTTCTGCCAAAATAAATGCAGTTTTCTCCGACTAACACATGCTGAAGTTAATCCACAACACGCCTCCACACATCCACAGCTGTACTTAACAGGGTTGCAGCAGGGGAGCAGGCATCAGGCAGCGCACATTAATATTCTTCACCAATAACCAATAGTACCCCAGTAAGACTGGATATTAGACCTCCTTTGTATGTCATTAAAGTAAACGGTGACTACATATGGCATACAGGCACTGGGCTCTGTAAAGCACCTTGAGACAATCTTATTGTTTTGGCGCTATATAAATAGAATAGAATCGAATAGAATCTGTTCTGTTCAACACAAAACAACAATCAGAACCAATGAACAAATTACTAATTTCATGGAAAAGATATTTTTTTGCAGCCCTTTTGAATGGGTTATGAGGATGACTGTCTCATCTGACAATAGTAACATTCTTGACAAACGTGCATTAAACATAGTCATGAAGGGGCTCTGATGTGATCAGTGGACCTGAACACAAATAGACGCATTCTAATGTGTACTCAGTTCAGCATCTCGTACTCTTCCGCCTGTCATAGCACCATGGTCACACATATAGCCAGTGTTATTTGTCATGGTGGCAGCTCATATTGAATATCTGAGCAAACATTGTGTACCCGTTGCAGTAAATGTCAGGTTGCATAAAGGAGAGAAGGATATCTGATGGATTATTTTCAAAATGCCAAACTTTATTCATCAGATGAACTGTTCTTAACGGTGGTCTCATAGAGACATATTTGAAATTGTGTTTGTGTGACATGGACACTGTGAAGCAGGTTTTCACTGAGAGATGCGTAATTGAACACGTAAAAAGTTAAGATGTTATTTTCTTCAAAGTATTTCCTGATCATCTCCCCGTCCCCGTGGTTTCTATTTCCCTTGTATCAGCAACATTCTGCGATTTATTTATTTATTTATTCAGTGCAAACTGACTCTCATTTACTGTTTACTAAACTGTTTTAAGCCTTTAATATCATTTAATTATCTACTCCGAAATTGGAGCAATGATGGTACAATTATAACAATCTTATTACTTACCAAAGCCAAACACCACAAGTAAACAAATATTACTGACCTTACTAGGCTTTTATTTATTTACATGAATATTTACTGTTTGAAGATGTTATTAACATCTTTAATAAATAAATAAATAAAACAAACCACAAAATTGGAGAGTTTTTCCCTTTGAAAACTAATGATTAATCATAATAATTCAGTGCTATCTTAAATCCAACCTGATTTCCCCTCAAGCATGCAACACCCCTTATGATGGTCTTTAATCTGCTACACCCCTTATGATGGTCTTTCATCTGCCCTCTACTTAGAAGAGGCCTCCCTTCATCCCTTAATCTGTTGGCATGAGGCGACTCACACTTCGCTCGTCCCTGAATCCACCCAGGAATCTTCTTAATAGCTTCCTGTTTCAAAGTGTCTTCCTAATGATCCGGTTTCAAAGTGGTCGTGTGGGTGGTAAAATTAAAATGGCATTGCTAACACCAGCCAATCCTACTGTAGTTGATTGCACCTGCTTTGAAAATGAATTGTATTCATTGTATTTAGGGATGAACATTCATTTCAATTATTGTTTCACTTTTTTGAGAAATCACAGGAATTTAACATTGTCGTCAGAGTAATCCCTTTTTCATTCTTGACTTGACAGCCAGACACATCAGACGGCACACGATGCAAAGCGGAGCATCATTTCTTCCTGCCACTGGCAACACCTACTGCAACCCTCTGAGTCAGAGTGCAGTGAGTCGGGGGTGTTGATGATATGCTAATGCGCTGACGCTCGAGGTCCTGAAAAACCTTGAAGGATTATTAATGTGCTGATGACAATTTCAATTTCACTTTCCAACATGCTCATTTATGGCCTGTAGCAGGCCTGCCATGTGTCTTGCTCCCATGGACAAGGTGATCTCCAAAGCCCCACCCCCCCACCCACCCCCGCTCACAAATTGGTGACTTTCCATTTGCACACCGTAAAACAGCTCTCCCCTCCAACACATTTCTTAGTCATAGCACTTTGCATGCCGGCCCCATCTGTGACCTTTGACCCCCCCCCCCCCCCCCCCCCCCCCCCTTGATGCCAGGCCTGCCTGTAGGGAGAAATAGAAGTGGCTCAGCTCACTGTATGGACCAATACCACAGTATTGGGTTGTTCACAAGAGCGTGTCTGCACATCTTTCATGATTTATGTACAGACAAGGATGGATTGGTCTCTTCATGTGTGAATCTAAATATAATTCCCTTTACTTCAGTGTTTTGCTGTGAATACAAAATGACATGTCGCAGACTTTCTGTCAAGATGATTTTAGCAGGAAGACATAAACCCCATTTAGATTTATTCCCTGGGTTGGAAACACAAGTGAAAATGAATATTGCATAAGTTGTGTGAAACTGTTCCTTGCTGAAATTGCAAATGGCTCAGAAACTCACTGATCCTTGAAGGGAAGCGATTGGCGATTGCAATTTTGTGAAATTTTTTACTCTTAACAACTGTCAGGCTGCAGACATAGCTATATGGGGGGAATCTGTTTCCTAATTGCTCAATCTTGTAAATTTCAGACAAACCAAAGTATTTATTATAGCGCAGCAAAGAAAAGCACTGTACTGTTATCCTGGTACTTCTTCTTCGTTGTCTTCTTCTTTGTACCTTTTTCTGTGATTAATTCAGCTCAAACTGTTTAACAAAGAAATGTTTTCCATTAAGCCTTTGTTACGTTGGCTTAGGCACTTCGGCTGTGTATTTTTCATTTTTCTGAACTTTGTACTTTTGAAGATATAAAAAATAAATAAATAAGATTCCTCCCATGGACTTACATTAGGCCATTGTGACATCATTATAGGGTAATTTAACTGGCATGCACCTGTGCTTCACTGACACCTGCACCAATATATAATAATAATAATAATAAAACTTTATTTATATAGCACCTTTCATGCAAAAGAATGCAGCTCAAAGTGCTTTACAGCAAATACATAATATGCACAAATAAATGACATGCACATAAACAAAGAAACATAACTCCGATATAGTGCAAAAAAAAAAAATAATAATTATAATTCAAATTATAAAATTGAATACATAAAATGCATAGCATAAGATAGAAAATAAAAATGCAGAGATATATTTAATCTAACCCCTTAATATGAAGACTCCCTTTCTCTCCGTCCCTGTCAATATAGAAGATCACTCTTCAACTCTTCAACTGTCTATCTATCCATCTACAACTATTCTTACACTCCATCTCTCTGTATCACTCCATTTTCTCTTCTTTCCATCTTTACTACCTTCACTCTTTCTCTTCACCCTGACCCATTCTCTCTTCTTCCCAGTTTTCTGTCTATTTCTTACAGTTCCCACTCTATATTTTATCTTTTCATGTCAGCTTTCTCTGACTTTCAAGTCACTCACTCACTCACTCACTCTCTTTCATTCACTCTCTCTCTGTCTCCATTTCTTTCTCTCTATCTTAATATCTAAGTTCTACATCTTCATTTCATTCATCTCTCTATCTTTGAATTGCCATAGCATCCACCATGTCTACCCTGGCAACACCCTATCAACCACATGAGTTACCTTAGCAACATCCTAGCAACCACGGCCATAATGATAACTCTAGCAACCAACATGAATAACAGCTCAGCAAACAGCTTAGCAACCACTCCAATTACCATAGCAACCACCATAACTACCCTAGCCACACCCTAGCAACCACTGCCATAATGCCAACCTAGCAACCACCAAAGCAACCACCACCGCCGTCGCTGTGGTTACTTGACAATGTACTCTGACTGCCATACCAAGCCTGTTCTGGCTGGTTGCGCTCAGGGTGCGCGTTTGTTACCTTGTAGATCTGGATTTGAGGCCCCAGAGGAGGAACCGCTCTCCTCCCAGCTATAGTTGTCCCAGGGGAAAAACACTTATCTTTGTGTGTAGTCCTCATAGAGAGGTTTATATCTGAGAAAGAAAAAAAAAAGTGTTTTGAATAAACGCCATCTAGAATGTCTCAGGATATTCTGAAACAAACCAATAGTAAAAATACAAGGAGTTGTTTGTGTGTACATAAGTCAGTTAATTAAGTAAATCAAAGATGAGTCACAATAATGGGACCATACCTCAACAGATGTTTTCTCAAATCCAAACACATAAACACTCCTAGAAGGATATGCATCATGTCTTTACCCAACCCATTCTGCCTACCTTTCACTACCCAATAAAAAGCAGCACATTGTAGAAAAACATACAGTTGGATGTGAATTGCTTCTGGAAAATCATGACATACGTGCAGATAATTCAGTATGGTAACATGCAATTCATGCTGAAATTGTCTTTGTACTTTTTGCAGTGGATTAAAATATTACCGGGGTAGTTGTTAATATGGGGTGTGCAATTGAGAAAGATTGTTTTTCTAAACACCAAGATGATATGCCAGTCTGAGAAAAGAACATTTAAGGTTAGCCTACTAAAGTCTCTGTGCAAATGGGTGTTTCCATACCCATGGTTTGAGGGTAAAACGTAAAAAATGAAAAGTTGTACTTGTCATTAGAAAGTCGCTGCTTTTGTTCAAATGTGAGCAAAATATAGTGACAAAACAAAAACTTAAATCGGTCATGTAAACTTTCATGAAGCCCTACGAGAGAAACTGTGGAAGAGGTCATAATTGGATGACTAGTTAAATGTGCTGCTGATGTCAAGATAAAATTCAAATATGACTTATTTCCAAAGCCACATTTGAGTGGGGGTCACTAGAATTTCAACACACCCCATAGGCAACGTCAACATCCCTTATACACTACAAGTCCCAGGCAATTCGTCTACAACCAATGATGTCATCACTACGCGTCAAAGACATCAATACGAGGGTAAACAGGGTAAACTTAGGTATGTCATGCTTTAACTTGCCACACCGACAGACTACTGTTCAAGCACATCAAGTCGATATTGTAAACAGAAGGGCTGTATAGAGTCATGTTCGCTGTTTTTATTACCATCTTCGGTTTGTTAATCGTTCATGTAGCCAGTTAGCAGTAACGATACCACTATTCCTTCGCCTTTACTAGCAAATGAACTCTGACACAATTTCAGTAGTACCAGAAGGACGCATTAACGTTGCTGTTAATTTCAAGACATATAGATTGAATTTATTCTGAGTAAATATCTTATCATCTGTAAAATCGTTTAGCTGTCCAATTATTTGAGGCTAAACATCAGGTGAGAGAGCACCCTATCGCTTACGGGCTTGCTTTTATGTCCTCTATCACAGTGCACAGTTTTGACTTCTGGACTTTGAGTGTCCTGTCACACAGTGAAACGCTAGGTCGACATTACAGCCTACTGAACACACTCAAGCAGTGTTCCTCTCTACCCTCACCTACAGATTTGGCATGGCATTAGCAGGTGTGCGTGTGATTGAGCTGGCAGGGTTGGCCCCTGCGCCTTTCTGTGGCATGATCTTGGCAGATTTTGGGGCCAGGGTGATTCGGGTGGACAAGACAAAGGTCGCCATGGCCATGGACACACAGGCCAGGGGCAAACAGTCGGTGGCGATTAACCTGAAGCACCCACTCGGTGTGGCTGTACTCAAGAGGCTTTGTGTGCAGTCCGATGTACTTATTGAGCCTTTTCGTCATGGTAAGTGCCCACAGTTTGGACCACTACATGTGAAGTTGAACTCAAACATGTTTCAGTTTACCTCCTGAGATGAGGTTTGCTTTGGTCACTAAATGGTTGTAATGAAACACAAACTTAAATATTGTTGTGAAATATAGTGCATATTTCCATTTTCTGGACACAGTGCACACAGGCAAAATGATATTGGGGGTGGAAATCACCTTTTCTTGCACTAAGCACAATGAACACAAAATGTTGATATGCAGCTTAATATTATATTAATTAATATAGTACAGCGATTTTTTTCCAAACAGGTAGGTGCATGGCTTTCAATGCTTTTGCTGTAATTAGCCTAATAATTCACATGTCTTAAGCTTATAGTCGTCCTATCAGCAGAATTGGTTGTTGAATTCGGTCATCCCACATTCACATTCGGTGTGGGGTTGCACAAATATGCCTGGGATTTGTCTTTGCCCCGTGATTAAGCGTGGTTCCTGCACCACGAGATCAAACTGCCTATATATTACTTCACTGACATGTACCTCCCATTTTAATCCCACACTGTTATCCTGGTGCATAGGACACAGGACACAGAACTCCAGTCCATGCCTTTCGATGCAATATCACAGCAAAAACCCACAGTCTGTTGTCAGTTGTATCACATCTTAAGAATACACTACTGATTTTAGTGCTGACATTGCAATTTTAGTGTTTTTATTTGATTTGGACATATTATATGAAATAATCCCCAAGGCCTGCGCTCTGTATAAAGGGACAGATCTGGTCCTAGCCCTTCCTCAAAGAGGCATAATTGCATTGAAGAGGATGGCTTATTAGTCAACTGAGTGTGCATGAATGAACATCGCTTTTTATATATGACCTTTGTGTAATCAGTGGTAGTTGTTTAATCAGTGGAAAACTGCTAAATGCTTCACAAACAGGGCCAACTGTCTGCTTTTGTTATCTTCAAAATTAAGTTTGACATCAACAAAAGAAAATTGAACAAAATAACAACAAACAATGGCAAAGCGTAGAACAGACATTTTAATTTATTTTTTATTGCCTTTGTTTTTGTAAGCATGATGCTGGATGAGGTGAACGTTTGCATGGGTGATTTAGTCAAAGTCAAAGTCAAGTCAAAGTAGCTTTATTGTCAATTTCCTGCATGTCAGACATACAAGGAATCGATAAAAACGTTTCCCACTCTCCCACGGTGAAACATATAAAGTGCACAGGCACAACAACAGATAAGACAAGACATTTATAAACAAAACACCGCATTTTCGGAAGCGTGAGTACCCCGTAGCTGGTCTCAAATTGGTCACAGTCAAAGTCTCATTTTTCTGGAGTTGTGTCTTCAAATGAATAGGGAAAGGGTCTTGTAATTGTGTCCGAATGGTTCATGTTTATTTCAGTGAGCATGTCAGGGCTCAGGGGTCATCCGGGGTTAGTGTTTGGAGGGTTGTTAAAGATGTCCTTTCAACTATATCTAGTGGCAGAGCAGGTAAGCTCCTTTGATCTGGAAATCTTCTAAATCTAGTCCGGGGTAATCAAAGAGAACGGCTGTTTTTCTTCAGTTCCCCCTGGACTGACTTCTATCATCTGTCTGCAAATGAAGAGAAAGCCCTACTGTTTTGTTTTAAAAGCTCTACGCTACGCCGCTACGCCGCTCCACCCGAGGCAATGGCTCTTTAATCCCAGGCCTCACGCAAACTGTTAAGCATTTTGCCTCCACTTAGGTGAACGCATTGCCCAATTAAAAACAAACTGGCACAGTGTTTTTTTTTTTTTTCTCACATAAATAAGTTTATCCACGCAGTTGAATTTCCAGACCCTTTGAATCTGGGGTGGAATCTGCCGCTGCTTGTCTGACCCCCCCCCCCCCCCCCCCCTGGCGTTTGGGGGCTCCAATTAACTCTGATACCCAGCAGCTCCACACACACGTCACACCAGGATTCACAGCCTCATCTCGCTTGTTTTCCCTCACACAGTCATCCATTCATTCTCACTTTCATTCACTCATCTTCCTGTTCACTTGTTCTTTTTTTTATTTTTGGAAAGGGGTGATGGAGAAGCTCGGCTTGGGTCCCGAGGAGCTGCTGAAGGAGAACCCGCGGCTCATCTACGCCCGGCTCACCGGCTACGGACAGACGGGCTCTTATGCCAAGGCCGCCGGACATGACATCAATTACCTGGCCATGTCAGGTACTGCCTGTCTTCAGCTCCCCCACAGCAGTGCAGCACCTCTGCTGGAGTCTTGCCTCAAAGCTGTGTGTGTTTTCTCTGCTGGAGCATTGCCTCAAAGCTGTGTGTGTTTTCTTTGCTGGAGTCTGGCCTCAAAGCTGCGTGTGTTTTCTCTGCTGGAGTCTTGCCTCAAAGCTGTGTGTGTTTTCTTTGCTGGAGCATTGCCTCAAAGCTGTGTGTGTTTTCTCTGGAGCATTGCCTCAAAGCTGTGTGTGTTTTCTTTGCTGGAGCATTGCCTCAAAGCTGTGTGTGTTTTCTCTGCTGGAGTCTTGCCTCAAAGCTGTGTGTGTTTTCTTTGCTGGAGCATTGCCTCAAAGCTGTGTGTGTTTTCTTTGCTGGAGCATTGCCTCAAAGCTGTGTGTGTTTTCTCTGCTGGAGTCTTGCCTCAAAGCTGTGTGTGTTTTCTTTGCTGGAGTCTGGCCTCAAAGCTGTGTGTGTTTTCTCTGCTGGAGTCTTGCCTCAAAGCTGTGTGTGTTTTCTCTGCTGGAGCATTGCCTCAAAGCTGTGTGTGTTTTCTCTGGAGCATTGCCTCAAAGCTGTGTGTGTTTTCTAGTATAAAGAAGAGTGAAATGAAAAGTGAGAAGTCTGTGAAATTACCGTTGGCAGGTAGCACCATCTTCAGTATCGCACACCCCCTTGAACACGCTGAGGGAATTTAAACTTCAACGCCTTAGCTTTTGTATTCTTTGAACCAAAGCACAAAACATGACGTAGGCTTGGCCCTAGCTTTGAAATGAAACCCTTTAGATTTGATGCGCCTTGCATTGTGCCTTGTGTTGTGCTTGCACTCCTCTGCCCTTCCCTTTAGTGTTAACGTCCTTTTGTATGACAGGACAAGTTGAACCGCAGTTTCATTGCTTGCCCATTCATTGTTGTCATAGTTACAACAGCTCCTGAAGTGAGTCACCTGATGGGTACGTGGCCTTGCAAAATGTTTGCACAAGGTTAAATGTAATCCGTGCAGCAGTATGCCAGTTACACAATGCAGTGCAGCGGTGCTAAAACAGCTGGAATGGAGCAGTTACACAATGCAGTGCAGCGGTGCTAAAACAGCTGGAATGGAATGGTGCCACAAATGTCAGGCTGGTTGTTGTCCTGTCATTTCATACCTAATGGTTCCCTCACGATTTGACGTCATTGCATCTGAACTGCATACAAAACCCCACGGAGGCTTGGAAGCATTGAAGTGGCTGTCGTGCCAAGCTGCTTTTCTGGGGATGAGGAAATGGGATGGAGAGGCCCAGTGGAGCTGATGCTGCAGTGCAGTGTGGATGCTGGTCAGTAGTTGCTGAGGCAGTGTTGGCCAGACCCGGGACTATACTGTGTTTTTGTTACAAATGGATCTTATATATTCAGCATTTCTCCCAAGCACATTGCAATCTCGGTAAACTCTTATTAAACGGTTCAGGTTAGACCTAGTTTCAGTTTGCTGAAGTTGCAGTCTTATTATTTATAATCCAGCTTTGGCTACGAATTTGGTTTAGCACACTCAAACACTGAACAACAAAATGCTCATCAACATTAAAATCAATGTTTTTTTTTTTTTTTGACACTTTATTTTTTTAAGTTTTATCACACAGATACAGAGGAACAGAAAAGTGAACAAACACACAGATTGCCAAAAAAATAATACAAAAACAAAAAACAGTGGTTTAATTATCCACTCAGTTCAAAATGGAAAATTATTTATGTTTTGAACTTGTCAGACTTAAGCACTCAAGTTGATTGTAGTAAACAAGCTGGCCACCAATTATCCTCTCATTAAAAATAGGGAAACAGATTCACTTTAATGAGGAGATTGCTTGTGCCACAACTAATTTTCTCTCCAATTGTCATGTCACATACATTTTACGGTACAAAATTAGCCTAGCCGTTAGTTCTGGCCACCTAAACTGACATTGTTAGCATGGCTGAATAAAGACCCACCAGCAAACTATAAATACAGGTTCCAGGCGCTACATAATGTGAAATATTTTCTCTCAGTTATCTGCAGAAGATGCGGCCAACTTTGCTGTTAGCTTGATGAGTGCTGGACTGGGTAATTCAGACTAATCTGAGACTACCTCACAGTTGTTCAATTCAATGTATATGACACCAATAACAATTGAAATTCTTTGCAGTGCCCAAAGCCTGAACCCCCTAGAGCAAATGAAAAAACCTTGAGCAGTATCCAGCTCATAAGTTGGGACCCATCTGCTTAGGGTTGGCTGGGTAGACAGATAGAAGGGGGGTGGGAGGGTAGAAGGGAAGGGAGGAGGAGATGAGAGATTCAGAAGCAAGCGGATAAAAATCAAACATGCATCAGGCTGAGACATATTAGCATACATGTGGCATGTACACACTCAAGGACACACACGAGATTGATAGTGGCTAGAAATGGAAAGAGCCAGCTTTCATAGCATTTCATTGGTTGTAGAGCAGCCTAGTGGGTATACAGGACGCTCATAAGGGTACTATAATGGAAAGGCTAATATGGTTAATATAAAGGATAAGCAAAACTATGAAGCAGAACACCATGCCAATGATGGCATTCATTTATATTGCGGGTAAAAATGCTGGCACATAATATGTATATACAGTAGGATGGATCATAACCAGAGGAGGAATTGTGCATAGCTGTTTGGTGGGAGTGGGCAGCTGAACACACACAAACAAACACACTCACACTCACACACACAAACAAACACACTCACACACACACACACACACACACAATCACACTCACACTCACACTCACACTCAATAGACCTACCATTACAATTATAGATCACACATTTCTTTGCAAGTGGCCAAACTTGCGAAATCGGCAGGGGGTCAAATACTTATTTTCCCCACTGTAGATATCACCCCATAGACATCCTCACACACCGCTTCTTGTATTGCTCTCACAGCGGTGGCGGTGTTGAATTTTGCCATGATTATGGTCTTGTATTCTTCATAAGCGTTCATGTTCATCTCCTGCTCGCCAGCGGAGAAAAAAAGAGCCCTTTTCTTTGAGTTTAGAACCCTTATACCGTTAGAAAATCATTGTTTTGGTGATCGACCTTTCCTGCCTTTTGAAGTAGGACGTGCACACGCAATTGCCCTGATAAGTTTAGCCTGGTTGAAATGAACCACATGATTTGGGTACGGATCAGCCGTTGACGAACCGATATTTGCTGTTCTCAATCAGCTCGCTAATGTTAACGGGCTAAAAGGACTATTGATTAACTTAGCTTCAACCCTTACGACGAACGGGGCCCAGGTGCGGCTGACACAGACCGACAAAGTTGTCATGTCAACAACACCGGTGAGGCAAGCTTTTCCCCCTCAAGTTCAAACTGCCTTCCAGCTCCAAACAAACTGCCAAATGAACAGGCGAGGCAGGGACAGGCTGAGACTCATGACATGTCGTCTCAGACTAAGAGTGCCTTTAACAGACAGTCATAAAGCAGCTCTACACTGTGCGGTATAACACAGATTGACACATGTAGACAACCCATGGGACATACACATAAGACAGACAAATACACACACACACACACACACACACACACACACACAAACATCAACCCATGGGACATATACATAAGACAGACAAATACACACACACACAAACACACACACACACACACACACACACACAAACACAAACATCAACCCATGGGACATACACATAAGACAGACAAATACACACACACACACACACACACACACACACACACACACACACACACACAAACACAAACATCAACCCATGGGACATACACATAAGACAGACAAATACACACACACACAAACACACACACACACACACACACACACACACACACACACACACACAAACATCAACCCATGGGACATACACATAAGACAGACAAATACATACACACACACACACACACACACAAACATCAACCCATGGGACATACACATAAGACAGACAAATACATACACACACACACACACACACACACACACACACACACACAAACATCAACCCATGGGACATACACATAAGACAGACAAATACACACACACACACACACACACACACACACACACACACACACACACACACACACACAAACATCAACCCATGGGACATACACATAAGACAGACACAGCACTTTGAGACAGATCTCGAAGTGGACTCATGGTCCTGATCAGCCATTCAGAAAGTTAGCTTAAAGGAGTCATCGTGCCCATTTTTACACAAGTTGAAATGGTTCATTGGGATCTTAATGAACATACTTTGGTCAAAAATACCACATGGATTAGGCAAAACAGCACCCTTCTCACCCTGTCTAAAACAGCCCTGTTCAAAGCCACCTGTTTGAGTTCCTTTAATGAGGCTAATGAGCCTTCACCAGCACTTGAGCCCCACTCCCTCACTTGCCCCCTCCTCTGAACCTCTCCCCTACAGTCTGCCATTTTCCTCCTTCTATCTCCCTGATCCCTCTGCTATCTCTGATCTCATCTGTAAATCAAAACCATCCACATGCCAGTTAGATCCCCTACCTACTGCCCTGGTCATATCCTGCCTCCCCTCACTGCTCCCTCTAATTGCTGCTATCATCCACTCCTCTCTCACTACTGGTTCATTTCCCGCACCCCTCAAAACGGCTGCTGTCTCCCCAATCCTCAAAAAACCTGGTTCAGATCCCAACAACTTTAATAACCTCCGCCCCATCTCCAACCTATCTTTCATCTCCAAAATACTTGAGAAAATCGTTGCTTCTCAACTCCATTCCCATCTATCTCAAAACAGTTTATATGAACAGTTCCAATCTGGTTTCCGTCCCCGCCATAGCACTGAAACGGCCCTTCTGAAAATCACCAACGACCTCCTTATTGCAGCTGATTCCGGTTTACTATCCATCCTCATCCTCCTTGACCTGAGTGCGGCCTTCGACACAATCTCCCACACCATCCTCCTCAACAGATTATCCTCCATCGGCATCACTGGCATCCCCCTTGACTGGTTCCACTCCTATCTCTCAGACCGCACTCAGTTCATCCAACTCAAATCCTTCCGTTCCCAACCGTCCCCTGTCTCCTCTGGTGTCCCCCAGGGCTCTGTCCTTCTTCTTCATACTTTTAAAGCCATCCACAACCTTGCCCCTCCTTACCTGTCTGACCTCCTTCACACTGCCACCTCCACCCGCTCCCTCAGATCCTCCTCTTCCATCCACCTAACTGTCCCCTCTGCCCGGCTTACCACCATGGGGAGCAGAGCTTTCAGCCGCTCTGCTCCCAAACTCTGGAACTCACTCCCACCTGACATCCGAAACATTGACTCCCTCCCTCAGTTCAAATCCTCTCTCAAAACCCACCTTTTCAGGATTGCATTCTCACTGTAGTTGCCATGCTGTTTTTACTTGCACTTTTAATTTTAATTGTTTTGTTATTTGTTTGCTCCTGTTTTAAATTGTAAAGCGTCCTTGAGTGACATGAAAGGCGCTGTGAAATAAAATGTATTATTATTATTATTATTACTGATCATCCACCCACCTCTAACAAACTGTGTGCCCACCCAAGCAATGTTTGGTGTTACCATGGCAACTGTATCTTGGAAGAAAGATGGCTGCTGGAGACTTTGACACAGCGGTGCACTCATATTGTTTTGAACCAGAGTCAGACCCTGAAGAAGAAGAGGCTCCCGAAAAAAGTTCGAGAATTTAGGCTTCAACAGCACGTTTCTGAATGGTTAGTTAACTTTATGTCAATTCAAAAAAAATAGTTTGTATGTTTGTACAATGGCTAAGATCATATGGTCTTGCTGGCTGTGTCGAGAACAACCCAATGCTAGTGACTCGAGTATTTAAAAACAGCGTGTTTATGCACGAGTGTGTAACAAATACAGTGTGTATGTACAAGTATGTAACAAATACAATGTGTCATTAAGCTATGCCTTCTATACCAATAAAACTCAAGCTGTAACATTTAAGTTAGGTCACAGCCAGCAGTGTTATTTGACAACAGTAATGGGCTAAGCAGGAAGTGTAGGACATAACTCGTAGTAATGGATGTTTCCCTCTATTTATTACAGCGTTTAAACATTGTGTACTTATCAAATCGTTGCATTTGGTCACCTATGTCTTCAATAGTAACACAACATTCAAATAAACTGCAGCTGCAATTTTGTCACTTTTTAAATCTCTTTTCTGATACAGGTGCATTAGTGCCAATAGTGAAAAAATGCCTACAGAGCCCGTTAGTATGCTGCGAGGAGATAGGAGAAGGAGATGCTTCCACAGGTAGTGTGAATTCATTTTGAATGGCACTGTAATTATGCAGTCATCGTCTGTTCTATTTTCCATGTCACTCAGTTACACTTTCAGATTGTCAGGGTTACAAGACTGTGGTAGCCTCAGAACACACCAGCATGCATGGTTGAACATCCTGGCCGCGAACCGGTGTGCTTGAATGTGTTCTCACTGCAGAATGCGTTCAACTATATTCATCTATAGAGCAGACTATGGGCCTTTACGTCTAAGGGGAATAGAGAAGTATTTTTTATGCATATGAGTTGTCAATCATTATGTCAGTCAAATATGACTAAGGAAGCAAATATATTAAATTACTCTTCCCTCTGTCATACTTTGCTTACTGCTCATCTTACATGTGTCAATTGTTAACATGTTACATTACAAATACTCAAAGACCACAAGACTGTTTATATAGACTTTTATTGTCAGAATGACTGCCATATCGAATGCCACAGAGCTTTCTTAAGCACAGTTATTCGATGTACTGGCTGATACAGAAGAGCTGATTGTAATAAATACAAAACGAAGACAAAAATTATACAATACAAAAATACAATTTGTGCCATCATACCAAAATAAAAATGCGCACACTATAAATGTGTCAACATTTATTCTGAACAGATGTAAACTTTGCTCAGCCGTTACAGGTATTTGGCGTACATACGTTTTGTAAGCCGGTGATGGGGCTTTCTGGGCCGGAGAATCCTGCAAGGTGCTGTGGGTACAGAGAGAGTCCCCTGACGCTCAACGAAGGTACGTGGGGTTCAGACCTGTCCTTGATCGAACCTTGACAGGTAGCTGGCTATCACCTCCAGCTGGTCTGGTTTGTCAAACTGGGCAGAGAGGTCCTCGGGGATGGGGATCTTCTGCACTGCGTCCACATATGTGGCCAGGTCCTGATGGGGATCTTCTGCACTGCGTCCACATATGGGGCCGGGTCCTGAAAAACCCCTGGTGCAGTGTTGCACATTTTTCATTTTTTTTGTATTCATATTTTTTTCATTATTCTGTTTAATATGAAGGCCATTTAAAGATAAGAATTATTTTGTATCTTATTTATGTTTGGCTTATTGTATAATGACTGTCTGTACGTTGTTTGACTTTGTGGAATTTTCAATAAAAGCTTGTGACACTCACGGAAGGCTGGAGTTGTTTGTTGTCGGCTTTGCTGTGCGTTCTCCCTTCTTGTTCTCGTTCTAAATTCCGGCTCATTAGCTGATGCTCTTGCTTGGGGATGCCCAGCACTTGTGCTGAATTCTGCAGTGACGGTACAATAACAATAACAAACACAGCAACACATGCCCTACTTGCATTTTTCTCACAAAATCCCAATGAAATAATCAGTGAAAAGTATTTGTACTTGTCCTGGAATATGTGCAAAACCCTAAACTGGCGACAGTGGTACAGGAGGTAGAGAAGTCGTTTAGTAATCAGAAGGTTGCTAGTTCGAATCCCTGTCGAAGCGTCCTTGAGCAAGACACTGAACCCCTAATTGCTCCTGATGTGCAGTGTGCCATCAGTGTAAATGTAAAAATGTGTATACATTGTAAGTCGCACACATGTAAGTCGCTTTGGATAAAAGCGTCTGCTAAATGACTAAATGTAAATGTAAACCGCTATGGTAACCTCTACCCATAAAAGGTCTTCACACCATTCACGAGCAAATAATTGCCCATTTAACATTTATAAGTGCCCATCATTGTAGTGTTGAAAGGCATCAAAGAGCGGGCTAATGGCCTTGAACTATATACAGGGTGGTTGTTAACTTCTCTCCTCACATATGCGATTCTGAATGGCCCGCTGAATCACATCTTTTCTGACATACACAGCCAAACAGACTGGGTTGCCTTATTTCAGTTTTTTGGGGTTGTTTGGCACGCCAGATACCCACATTTTAAAATCTATGCCGGAAGCACTAAAGAAGGGAAATTGTCATAATGTGTTCCCTTTAAATCAACTTGGTCTATTATCCAAATAAAATGTTGTAATTAGTAGTTTGAACGTTTTTGTTGGAGTTATGTTTTTGGATTTTGACAGTCACTGTTCCGGACCCTGGACTGAATGGAAATTTGGCGAGTGGACCTTTTGGGTTTCTAAATTGAGTACCCCTGGTCTAGACGCTTCTTCTCTTGCGTGTTACAAAATAGAAACCCACAGAGCGAAAAGCCTGAGGTAGGCTCGAGAATAAAGCTTAAAGCCTGAGGTAGGACCGAGAATAGAGCTTTAAAAAAGCACAGAAATAGAGCCTCAAATAAGACAAAAAATCAAACTTTTTTTTTATCCCTATCTAGCCTTTTTAATCTAATCAGAGTAAAAATATATTTATTTAAAAAAAAAAATGCAGAGAACGTCACATATATGTATGTGTTTTGTTCCCCAAGTGTGCTGTTTCTTATTGTTTATAGCATGTCAGTAAAACATTTTTTGGCATTTGGCATTTTATCAGCATAACTGGATACACTGTGGGCGAAAATACTCTGGGGGGGCTCTGCTTAAAATATTCAGGACGATAGCCAAGTGATGGGATCTAACAGCGCCAGGATCACACTACCTCTAGACCGTTTGCATTCAGGCTGGGGGCCCATGTATCCCTTTGTGTATCGCTAGGGGCCCTAGGGTCTCAAGGGTCAACCCTGGAACAGCCAGGCTTACTTGGTGTGGGTTTTTAGGGCCCCTGGGCGCATAAGCCTGTGCGATAATCTAAAGTTTGAATAGAAAAAGTTTGTTGTATGTCTTATTCTGAGTGAAAATGTGAGGAACTATAGTTTGTGGATATGGTGGTTGTACAGTGATAGGGTGTGAAGCAGTATGTGAGTTACGTTGTGTGATTTTGGGACTTGTCTCATGTATACATAAGAAACCAAATGTGAAGTTACTTGCCATTTATTTCCTAACTTTTGAGAAATATGCATGTTTGTATAAAATGTAGGATATTAGTTCAAGGCAAGAGTAGGTTTGAAAACAGTACTACATGTAGAGTGTCGACATTTATAACAAAACAGGGGTATACACAATCATAATAAGAAGTTTGAATATAGCTGCAAGCAGCAATAATCGGAGTCCAAGCAGATTTTCAGTAAGTTTGAACCTTGTGTTGGATGTGGAATTTTGATTGGCTGTTGGCGATCATTGTATAGCAAGCCAAATGGAACTTCAAGAGATATGATTAAATATAGCCAAGCATAAGCATACCAAGTTCATAGAAAAATGTTTTTGCTTCAGCAGTTGTAGAGATTTTGAAATGTCAGCTGCAGCACCCCCCTATCGACCAGATTTCACAAATGCTTGGTGTTTGTCCAAAGAATGTGGTAATGATGCGGGGTGTTAAATTACATGAAGTTTGAACCTTTACATCATAAGGTATTAGCTAGTCAAGTGCTGGGTTTTTGCTTTGAGCATTATTCACTAGGTGGTGCCACTCCACAAATGCATTGCAATGAGTTTAATACACCTCCTATTTGCTCCTTAATACACCTTTTAATACACCTCCTAGAGGCCAACTTGCCATACAAGTACGCCCTCAGGATTACGAACCTGGCTTAGGGTAAGGGTAGGCATTGCATACAGACCGAGGTTAAGATTAAGGTAAGGGAAAGAGTTTAATTCTTTGAGGTAATTTAGAGCTAGGCTATTTAGAGCTTTGTATGTTCAAAGTCAATCAAAAGTTTGCAATTCAATTTTTGACAAGGAGCCGGAGTAGAGAGGCAAGTTTAGGTGAGTTATGTTCATATCTTTTAGTCCCAGTAAGTGTGCGTGCAGCAGCAGCTTTTTGTCTCAGTTGGAGGTTTTCTTCAGTGGATGTCTACGGGGATGGAATTGATGATTGCAGACAGCGGTGGGGTCATGACCTCAGAGTAGATGGGTTTGGGTGGGTCCTATCCTCCAGCACAGAGCAGGCACATTTGAACACCTTTCATAGCGAGGATACTTAGAATTTCAAACAATAGTTTGACAGGCGGGGGCAGGGCCCATTTGGTCTGGGGGGGGGGGGGGGGGGGTCCCCTCCTGCCTGGCGGGGGCTGCGGGGGTATATGTGATTGCCTTCTTGATTACTGCGATTTTGAATGATTGTGGTTCTTCACTACAGTGACCCAAAGCCAGGCAAAATCTGCACAGTGAACAGGAACTGGATTATCCTCTAACTTTTTTGTTTTTGTACTTCCAGTGGATGCCTGTGATGCTTCAGTGGATGTCTGTGATGCTTCAGTGGATGTCTGTGATGCTTCAGTGGATGTCTGTGATGCTTCAGGGTGTCTGTGATGCTTCAGGATGTCTGTGATGCTTCAGTGTGTCTGTGATGCTTCAGGGTGTCTGTGATGCTTCAGTGGATGTCTGTGATGCTTCAGTGGATGTCTGTGCTGCTTCAGGGTGCCTGTGATGCTTCAGTGGATGCCTGTGATGCTTCAGGGTGCCTGTGATGCTTCAGGGTGCCTGTGATGCTTCAGGATGTCTGTGATGCTTCAGTGTGTCTGTGATGCTTCAGGGTGTCTGTGATGCTTCAGTGGATGTCTGTGATGCTTCAGTGGATGTCTGTGCTGCTTCAGGGTGCCTGTGATGCTTCAGTGGATGCCTGTGATGCTTCAGGGTGCCTGTGATGCTTCAGGGTGTCTGTGATGCTTCAAGGTGTCTGTGCTGCTTCAGGGTGTCTGTGATGCTTCAGTGGATGTCTGTGATACTTCAGGGTGTCTGTGCTTTTCTCTGCGCAGGGCTCCTGTCCATGTTGGGGCGCAGCCAAGAGAAGCCGTACGCCCCGCTCAACTTGGTGGCAGACTTCGCTGGTGGCGGGCTCACCTGTGCCCTGGGGATCGTGCTGGCCCTGTTAGAAAGGAGCACGTCGGGCAAAGGCCAGGTGGTGGACGCCAGCATGGTAAGTCCACGCAGACCGCTCAGCTAATGTCTTCCCTCTCAGTGCCTGTGTAAGGTGTCCACACAGACCGCTCAACTAATGTCTTCCCTCTCAGTGCCCCTGAGGTGTCCACATATCCGACGAATCACTGATAACTGGCTATATCCAGCAATGAGAACATTATTGCAGGAAAGTCACGTTGATTAAGAGGAACTAGTTTTATGTATGTATGAAATGAGTGTTTTTTAATTGATTCTGAGCAGTAGCCCAAAGCTAACCATCTTACTGAGATATTTTTATTCTGATAATTAATTCTCATTTAACATTAAGCTACGTTAAGCCTTTTCACGTTAAGCATTTATGAAGGTCCCTGCCATATTGGTTCAGCTGATCCTGGAGAAACACTGCAATGTCTAGCAGATCAGGATGGGCTTTCTGTCTGAACAACCGCCAACTCCTGAAGTGCCTGTGTTGACAAACTAATAACTTTACCATCTATGTTAGGCTACTTAGAGACATGAGTTGGCTATGTCCCAATGTCTCCAATCCTACAGAGGTCAAAGGTCAGAGGTCAGAGGTCAACGTTGTTGATAACAGGAAGGAGGCTATCTGGGGGTGGGGAGGGGTTCAGATGCTAATGGTTCAGGTCTCAGTGAGACAGAGGACACATCCAGGGGTATGAGTTACAGATACAATATAATACAACACACATGTCATGGAACACTATTCAAGTGGAGTTGAAATTAACCAAGTATTTGTCTGTCAACCAATTTAAGAGCCTTTTAGATAATAAGGATGTGCCTCAATGCTGTTGTTTTGAATGATTCTCTGATTTAATTTTTTTACTTTATGTTATTTTATTTATTTATTTTTTATGCTTAATTTCTGAGTTGTTTGGTGTGTTTTTTTTTTAAATGTATTTTGTCTGTTTCGTTTTGTTGTGGTTTGTTTATGTATTGTTCTTCTGTACTATGTGGCCTCAATCAGGGCATTGCTGCAAAAGAGCCCTGTGCTCAGTCAATTTCTCCCTGAATAAACAATGATGATGATGTCTCTTACAACAGTAGAATAGCAATATTCAGTTCCATCAGTCCCCCATATGAGCATTTCTATGCTCACACAAGAACCACCATGCAACAACCAATCAGAACAGGAACACATCAATATGCAGTTCCATCAGAAGTGTGTTTGTGAAGAAAATTAAGAATGAGAAGTAGATTGTAAACCCCCGGGCTAATTGCTTTACTTTCGGAAATGCATCGAAGGAAAAAAGTGAAGGTGCAGTACTTAGTGGAGAAGCCACAAGACAGATGCTGAATACAAAATCAAACCCTCAGCCATAGGAGACTACGCAACTATATGGGGAAGATACCTCAGAGATCCGTCACAGTAGAGAATAATGAATAACAAGTTCATGTATGTGATGTAGTTACCTACTGTGTTCTTTCATTTTGTGTTAATTCTGCTTTAAGTGGACTCCTTCAGGTTAATCTCACCCAGAGCCTAGCTGCCTACGCTTTACATCAAAGTAAAGTGGTTTCTCCCTTTCAATGACTTTTAAATGGTGATAAAGAGAAAAAGGACTTGTGTAGCATGCACTGGTTGCCTAGTTGTTTTCAGTTGTCAAGAAGTTTCCAAGGTAAACTCTTTGATACAATTAAAAACTTGGTTTCTTCTATTCCTGATTGCCCTCAGGTTTGCTGTTGGAAACGTACTTACTCAAAAGCAGACGGTTTGCTGTTGGAAACGTACTTACTCAAAAGCAGACGGTTTGCTTTCTTTACCCATCGTCTGTTTCATGTGTCGAAGCTCAAAAGAACGCAGTGAGCGGCCCCAGTCCAGCCCCTTTCACTCCGCTGCCGATGGAGAGGCTGCGATGGATCTCCCCTCCAGATAGATTGTGTCCGGGCCTCCCACAGAGGATGCAGAATACAAAATCATACCCTCAGCCATAGGAGACTACGTAAACTATATGGGGTAGATACCTTAGAGAATAATGATACATGAATAACAAGTTCATGTATGTGATGTAGTTACCTGCTGTGTTCTTTCATTTTGTGTTAATTCTGCTTTAAGTGGACTCCTTTATGTTGATCTCAGCCAGAGCCTAGCTGCCTACACTTTACATCAAAGTAAAGTGGTTTCTCCCTTTCAATGACTTTTAAATGGTGATAAAGAGAAAAAGGACTTGTGTAGCATGCACTGGTTGCCTAGTTTCCAAGGTAAACTTTTGGTTACAATTACAAACTTGGTTTCTTCTATTCCTGATTGCCCTCAGATTTGCTGTTGGAAACGTACTTACTCAAAAGCGGACGGTTTGCCTTCTTTACCCACCGTCTGTTTCATGTGTCGAAGCTCAAAAGAACGCAGTGAGCGGTCTGTGTTGGGCCCAGTCCAGCCCCTCCCACTCCGCTGCTGATGGAAAGGCTGCAATGGATCTCCCCTCCAATTAGATGGTGTCAGGGCCTCCCACAGAGGATGCTGAATACAAAATCATACCCTCAGCCATAGGAGACTACGAGAATAATGATACAGGAGAGAATAATGAAACATAAGTTCATGTATGTGATGTAGTTACCTGCTGTGTTCTTTCATTTTGTGTTAATTCTGCTTTAAGTGGACTCCTTTATGTTGATCTCAGCCAGAGCCTAGCTGCCTACACTTTACATCAAAGTAAAGTGGTTTCTCCCTTTCAATGACTTTTAAATGGTGATAAAGAGAAAAAGGACTTGTGTAGCATGCACTGGTCGCTTAGTTGGTTTCAGTTGTCAAGAAGTTTCCAAGGTAAACTCTTTGATACAATTAAAAACTTGGTTTCTTCTATTCCTGATTGCCCTCAGGTTTGCTGTTGGAAACGTACTTACTCAAAAGCAGATGGTTTGCTGTTGGAAACGTACTTACTCAAAAGCAGACGGTTTGCTGTTGGAAACGTACTTACTCAAAAGCAGACGGTTTGCTTTCTTTACCCATCGTCTGTTTTATGTGTCGAAGCTCAAAAGAACGCAGTGAACGGTCCCAGTCCAGCCCCTCTCACTCCGCTGCCGATGGAGAGGCTGCGATAGATCTCCCCTCCAGAGAGATGGTGTCAGGGCCTCCCACAGAGGATGCTGAATACAAAATCATACCCTCAGCCATAGGAGACTACGTAAACTATATGGGCTAGATACCTTAGAGAATAATGATACATGAATAACAAGTTCATGTATGTGATGTAGTTACCTGCTGTGTTCTTTTTCATTTTGTGTTAATTCTGCTTCTGTTGATGGAGAGGCTGCGATGGATCTCCCCTCCTAATAGATTGTGTCCGGTCCTCCCACAGAGGATGCTGATGACAAAAGCATACCCTCAGCCATAGGAGACTACGAGAATAATGATACAGTAGAGAATAATGAAACATAAGTTCATGTATGTGATGTAGTTACCTGCTGTGTTTTTTTTCATTTTGTGTTAATTCTGCTTCTGCTGATGGAGAGGCTGCGATGGATCTCCCCTCCTAATAGATTGTGTCCGGTCCTCTCACTCTGTTTGTGATGGAGAGGCTGCGATAGATCTCCCCTCCAGATAGATTGTGTCCGGTCCTCTCACTCTGCTTGTGATGGAGAGGCTGCGATAGATCTCCCCTCCAGATAGATTGTGTCCGGTCCTCCCACAGAGGCCCAGCTGGCCTCAGATGAAGCGGCTCCGGTGCCTCGCTGCGTTCAGCTGAAATCACTGACACGCTCCTGGTTTCTGAGTAATCCGTCATCTTTGTCTGCTGCCGCGGGACATTCGTCTGCGATGCGTGCACTCGCAGACGTCATGCACTCAAGCCGTGAACACAAAACATCTATTTGGTAGTGATATTTAATTGCCATTTTTAGCCGTCTGTGTGTGTGTGTCTGTGTGTGTGTGTGTGTGTGTGTGTGTGTGTGTGTGTGTGTGTGTGTGTGTGTGTGTGTGTGTGACATGGAAACACCCTGTAGCCCCAAATGGACACATAGCCATAATAACCAAATAACATGGTGTTGGATAGCAGGTGGAAGCAGGGTTAGTCATCTGTTTTCCACACGCCTGGTCATCCTCTTGGGTTAGTCATCTGTCTTCCACACGCCTGGTCATCCTCTTGTGGCACGGAGCCTCAGAGGATCTTTGTTCTTTGTCACGACAATCCATCCATGAGCCAGAAGCCCTCGCTAACTCTCCCTAGTACCTATTATTAAGAGCATCGATGAGGGCCCCTCTCGATTATGAACTGGTGGTTATCAGCTGCTAGACTTTTAAATGATGTCCCCAAAAGGCAGACTGTCGACCTGAGATAAAGAAAATGAGCTTATCACTCTTCACTGCTGCTGCCACATAAAGTTGCAATTAAAATAAAGATAGTGAAACGAGATGTTCCTGAGTCTCTCCATGCATCTAGATTCTTGGTTTCAGGTGTTTAAATGCATTTATTTGCATTTAAGGGCTAGAGAAATGTAAAGAAGAACGATAAAAGCCTTGAAATAGAAACAAGAAGCAAAGGAAGTATTTGGGGCACTAGAGTCTAAAAGCACATACTGCACCTTTAAGGCATAGCAAAATAACAGGGTATCAACTTGGTGTTAAATTTAAAAGTAACATCTTTTGATCCGACATTTTTCCAAACAAAGGATACAAATCAATTGAGGCCAACCAAAAAAAGATGGATTTGCTTGTCATGATTTTCACACAGCAAGCCAACAGCGCAGCTTTTGTAGGTCTGCAGGGGAGGTGTGTTTGCAGGTTTGTCTCTAGAGAGGTTCAACCTTCAGGCTCCTTCCACCCACCCCTATGCTTCTCACCTGATGTGTGTCTCTTGGCACCATCCCCCGTGTGGAGTGTGATAGAAGGTGTGTGTGTGTGTGTGTGTGTGTGTGTGTGTGTGTCTGTGTGTTACATCCCCAGCTATGTTTGCTGCTAGATAAGACCTGTGTGTATCCCTGAGAGGGATCCCTGCGGACCATCTGATTAAAGCTGTAAGCGCTGTCATTTTGTAGAGTGTGTGTTCTCAGTGACGTGACATGAATACTGATGTTGCAGTGATGCAATCAACAAATGGCCCCAAAGTCTAAACATAGACTGTCCTTTCTTCTCATGAAGTCACTGTCTTGAAACCACACAGTCTGTCTGTACCTGAGGTATTCACGCCTCAACCTTTCTCCAAACATTTCTTGTATAGTACCGACAGCGTACTTACCGACAGCATACTTAACTATTCTTTGGTGTTCTTCCCTGAGTCTTCTTCACTTTCTGAAGTTGCCTTTTTAAGCTCTGAAGTCCCCTAAATGAGTTTGTCAGCGGTTATTGCCCTCTGCAGTGCTCGTTTGCCATGCGTCCGGGCCGGCTGCAGGTTCATGCGGACGCATGCTAACCTGGTGCTGAGATGTTGCAGACAGCTCTTCCATTGTGGCGTCTCTGGCACCCCCACGGGGGCTTCTGTGGGCGCCCCTTTCATCCTGGCGAGCTCCTCTGCGTCGCGTGGCAGGGCTCCACTCGCCCTTCGCCATTCCTCTCTCGCTGCTCCAGACGTCGGGTTCAGCCATTACTCTTACTCTTCAGTGTGTTCAGTTTTCCTCTTCTCATTTTGTAAACACAGTGCTGAGAGAGAGAGAGAGAGAGAGAGAGAGAGAGAGAGAGAGAGAGAGAGAGAGAGAGAGAGAGAGAGAGAGAGAGAGAGAGAGAGAGAGAGAGAGAGAGAGAGAGAGAGAGAGAGAGAGAGAGAGAGAGAGAGAGAGAGAGAGAGAGAGAGAGAGAGAGAGAGAGAGAGAGAGAGAGACGTGTCATTGAACACAAAAAGGGAGTTCCACTTGCCTATTTAAATGTGCTTTGACCCAATTCTACATGCATTCTCAGAAAGGCCTCGAGCCTAAACCTGTTGTGCAGTTTTGTTTTAGTTGTGTTGGTGATCCTGTATGATGTATTACCAATATATGATGTCATAGATGTGCCTCTACCCATGTGTTTCATTTGGGTTGTGCTATGCGGTCTCTTAACTATGAAGACAGATTCGGTCCATAACCTTAAAACTTGACTGCATAATACAAGTTCTAAAACAAATCTGCCTTCATACCTAAAAGCTCAGGAGTCTTTTGTTGGTGTGAAAGGGTACCTGCAGGGAGAACAGAGAGAGAGAGAGGGAGTCATATAGTCAACTTATAAAATTTTTTGGTGTTCTTTTCCGTATGTGCATTTTTCTGTCAGTGTTTGGACCATTATTTGTATCCAGATCCTTGTAAATAAATATCCTTTTTTGTCTTCTTTCTGTGTGTAGGTTGAAGGGGCAGCCTATGTCGGTTCCTTCATGTGGAAATCCAGAAGCATTGGCTTGTGGAACCGAGGCCGTGGCGAGAACCTTCTGGACAGCGGGGCTCCATTCTACGAGACGTACCGCACCTCTGACGGAAAGCACATGGCTGTGGGGGCCATAGAACCACAGTTCTACGACCAGCTCATTCATGGTAGGCAGCGGCTGCCTGTTTTTTTTTTCTCCTTACATTTACATTTAGTCATTTAGCAGACGCTTTTATCCAAAGCGACTTACAAGGTATACACATTTTACACTGATGGCACACTGCACATCAGGAGCAATTAGGGGTTCAGTGTCTTGCTCAAGGACGCTTCGGCAGGGTATCGAACTAGCAACCTTCTGATTACTAAACGACTTCTCTACCCCCTGTACCACTGTCGTTCTCCTCTCGCTGGCTGTCGATTGATTTCCTTTCTTTGCCTTCCTCACACAAGAGCCTTTACAGGCACTCAAACAAGGTCGCTGGGAAGATGTCTCAATAGGACAAAAGTTTCTCATCACTGAATGTCTGCTCTGATCTCGGCCCACTCAAACGCAGCCTTCAGCAATCAATGAAGTCCTAACGACTTAATGACTTAGACTAGTATTTGACTGTGTGAAACTCAGAGGTCATCATTCTCTGCCATGTGATTGGCGAGTTGTTCCCGGCAGACTTGTGGTTGAGTCTTAGGACCTACCGAATGTGCGCAGCCCTATTCATGAACATTCAGTATCTCCACTTATCATGTTCTAACATCAATGCTGACCTTCAGAGGAATAGTTCAGTCAAGAGTTAATAATGTCTCGCTCTCCATTAAGTTAAGTTTGGCCTCCTTCACTTTCAGATTAAGCACCATCCTGAGTTGTCCACCCTTAAGGCCGAAATATACTTCTACGACTCTGTTACTCCGTGGTCATTACGTTGCCTTGACGGACTCGTTTATATATATGGTTCTCCGACGGTTGTGGGTGTTGTAAAGCATTGATACTGATGTATTGACGGATTGACAGAGTCGGATAGTTACAAAATTTGGGAGGTGCACGTTAGGCCACGGAGAGGTGCTCGGAGAGGGTTTGCAACGTCGGAGAGGGCTCTCCGTGTCTCTGTGTGTCCGTAAACGGACGACCATGAAATTGCGCTTAAATTGACCTTAATTTGTGTGCTCTGTCATAATGACTTGCTGTTGTGACGCTCCTCTCCTAACCCTGCAGGCTTAGGATTGGACGCGAGCGATCTGCCAGCCCAGATGAGCATCTCCGATTGGCCGGAGATGAAGGAGACCTTTACCCGGGCGTTCGGCAGCAAGACGCAGGCCGAGTGGGGGCAGATCTTCGACGGCACGGACGCCTGCGTGACCCCCGTGCTGTCGCTGGATGACGTGAGCTCGCACCCCCACAACCAGCAGAGGGGTTCCTTCCTGCGGGACGCCCAGGGGGAGGAGAGCCCCCGGCCGGCTCCGCTCCTGACGCGCTCCCCGGCCCAGCCGTGCCTCGCCCGGGACCCCTTCATCGGGGAGCACACGCGGCCCGTGCTGCACGACTTCGGCTTCGCCGCCGCGGAGATCGAACAGATGGAGGCGGCGGGCATTGTGGAGTGCAAGGAAACCAAAGCGCGTCTGTAGGCTCTACGTCCACCTGTCTGATCGAGCCCCCATTATTAAAGTCCACAGGAAATGGCGGACAGAAAGAGTAAATATATGTTGTAATCTAATGGTTGCCTTACGGCGCCTAAGTGCTGCTGAACCAGCGGGTGCTGCCATTTAGCGCAGGAACTTCACTTACGCCTAAAAGGCTCTGAATTGCCTGGATGTGAAATCCTGTCAGTCCTATTTAAGGCCGTGCTGTGGTAATTCTGTTCACATAGGTGCCTGTCACAGATGGTTATGTATTTCATAATTACATAAATATTTTATTTGTTATGTGTGATGTCTGAATGATATGAAGCACTACATCTTCTCATTAGTTTGATTGGTCCGTTGTTCATTGATTTTTGAACGGTCTGATGACCCTGAAATCTGTCCTTAAATAAAATGATTCTCCTTATCAGTACATAATATCGTACAGGATATTTCATGAAAGTATATATATATATCATTACTTGGCATTAACAGATACAGAATATCTTGAATGCTTATTGATATTGAAAAGGTCTATCTAATGTACAGAGATACATTTTCAAATGCTATTTTCTCTATTCAGATAACATTGTAGGATTTTTGTTCTTGATGAGAGATTTTCCATCTGAAATGATTAAAACCTCCTTTTTCACCCAATGCTTTGATCTGGAATGATGACTGTGTGTTTAGGTACCCTGCTCTCAGTACCCAGTCCAAGTCCATTTTTACTCTCCGAGAGCTGGAACGTGGGCACTAATGAAAGTAGGAATTAGATTATCACAGGGGCAATAACGCCAGTCTCTGCCCTTTCAAGTTTTATCTCTCTCCCTGCCTCTCTCTCTCTATCTCTTTCTCTCTGTGTCTCTCTCTCCCTCTCTCCCTGCCTCTCTCTCCCTGCCTCTCTCTCACTGCCCCCCTCTCTCTCACACACACACACACCCTCTTTCTTTTCCCAGCCTGGATTAGTGTGGGTTTGCACAGATGCTCAGAGGCCCAGAGATATGAGGGGAATGTGGGTTTTTCCTTTTTTTCTTTTCATAAATCCGTACAACTGAACTGAACCCTCATGTTCTGGTGGGGTGGGGGGGGGGGGGGGCTGAGCGGGCAGCCCGGCTCTACCCGGCCCGGTGTTGCCGTGAGAAACCCTCCCAGGAGCACAGTCCGGCTCACATGACCAGCTCTGTCCGGAGGGGTATGTCCCATGACGGTCCCTAACGAGGTTCTCCGAAAGCCACTAATGCTTCCTGTAAACAGTCAAACTGGGGGAACGAGACCGGCCCCCGAGGCTCGTGTAGGTAAATAATGTCTTAGTTCCCCCGACCTACAGGGCACAATGCTAGTGCATCAATAGCACAACTCTGTGATCCTCCTTCTCTAATCACAACCCGGGCCTTTTTTTTCTTCTCCCTTCAGGGAATCACATGTTGCATCACTTGATTAACCTAATGGGCGGGCAGACCTGCTGCTGCAGACGGCCCAGAAGAAAGAGACCTTGTGAGCATTCCAGAGGCAACCAGCTTCCTTATCTAGTGTGGGCAATCTGCCTAGAATTCATAATTGCTGTCTTTTTGTTTGTTTGGTGTAGGATTATGTGGTAATAATGCGTGGCGTCTCCTCCAGAGACAATGACTAATGTGTTTTGAGAGAGATTTGGTATTGTGGGTATTGACAAAGAGGGAGAGAGAGCAAGAGTAAGGGGGAGGAATTCCTGTTAATAAATAATAATATAGAATAATATTATCTGTGTCACGTGCCTCCAGCCTTTATGTGAGGATCCACCAAGGCCTTGAAGGGTAAAGTGTGTGTGTGTGTGTCTGTGTTGGTTGGGGAAGTTGAAAAAAAAAAACTTGCTACGTTCACCCAAACTACTAGCCACACCCACACCCGCCCCACCCCCTTCAGCCACCCTTCCCTCTGCTCGGCTCAGTCACTTCCCCGGGGCGAGTGAGCAAGCGGGCCAGACTCGCACAGCTCCCATTGCTCAGCTATGCAGTAGAGGTTAGTCCTGCCAACCAGCCAGCCTGCCTGCCAGCCAGCGAGGGTGAGGGGGGGACCGGCTCTTCACCACCACTGAGTTACGGGGCCGGCCAAGAGCCAATCTGAGCCACTGCCGCTGCCGCTGCCCTCTCTCTCCAACCATGACTCTCCTGACCGAAGAGAAGCCCTGCACGTTCCCGGAGCCAGGGAGCCACATCACGGCCATGGAGCTCTCCGGACACTCACCGGACAAAGGCTGCCCTGAGAAGGACGAGAAGCAGGAGTACGAGGACCTGGACAGTGTCGGCGTCGGGCTGGGCGTCTTCGGGGCGGTGGAGCCGCCCAGGAGGTCTCGGGGGCGCCTGATCATGCACGGCATGGTCATGTTCGGAAGGGAATTCTGCTACGCCGTGGAGGCGGCGTTCGTCACGCCCGTGCTGCTGAGCGTGGGCCTCCCGCGGAGCCTGTACAGCCTGGTGTGGCTCATCAGCCCCATCCTGGGCTTCCTGCTGCAGCCGGTCATCGGCTCGGCCAGTGACTATTGCAAATCACCGTGGGGCCGCAGGAGGCCTTACATCCTGTCGCTGGGGATTATGATGATGGTGGGCCTGGCGCTGTTTCTCAATGGAGATGCTTTCATATCAGGTGAGGCTTTTAATGTGCCTGGCCAATGAGACTGGCCCATGTCAGGTGAGGCTGTTAATGTGGCTGGCGAATGAGACTGGCCCATGTCAGGTGCTGGGTTTGATGATCCTGGCAATGGGACTGCCTGATCACTGATGTTATCAAAAAAACACTGAAAAAATTATTTTAAAAAACCCTGGCAGAGGAACATACGGGTGACGTGGGTTTGACGGTTTTCAGTATGGTTTCTACTTCTCAGTAGTACACTGGTCATAGTCTGCAACATGTCTGACTGATGAGAGCAGACCTAATTGCTCCTTCAGCACCTCCAGAGTCCTTAAGGGTCATTGACATACATGTCAATCACTTTGCGTGGCATTTAAAGTACCCCCAGGAAGTCATCGTTAGGGAATATTAGGGGATAGTCACAGTCACTGTTGGTCATAATGAGGAAAGCTTTTCACTTGTATGACCTAAGTCAAGAAGATATGATAAGCTGAAACCAATCGAACTGCATACGGTGCTTAAATATTTGGCCTTTCCCAGATGTTTATACAGAAGTCCCTGTTTTCCAACACATCAGGCTAATTAACATGACTCACAGAAGGAAGGAAGCTGTTTATTTATGCTGGATTTTAATTAACACCCGCTGAAAAAAAAATACATTTTCCTTGCTCATTTTGAGGTCTCAATTAGTTTCTTGTTCACTTCATCTGCAATGCTCACGCAGAGCAAGAAATGGCATTTTTGTTTACTGTTGAACTCGGGTTGCCCAAACATCATGTCGATGGAGGGATATAATTATATGGTACAGTATAATTGTCCTATCTATCAGCAGCTAAGAAACTGTGAAGTACTCATACCTAAGTAGGCCTAGCCAAACATTTTACTTCTCATGACATAATCTGACGTGAGGCACAGGCTTATATAATGTGACATTAGTTCAATGGTTATTGGACAGGTCATTCAAATTTCATTTCAAAGAGAGTCTCCCTCCTCCTGTCTGTCTGGTTGTCTAGAGCCTGGGAGAGTACATACATATTAATCCAATTCTGAAGAGTATGTAGTCAGTTTTTACAATGGTCAGTAATGGAAAGTAATTATGCACTGAAGGCTTTCACAAAAGAGTCTGAACTCAAATTATGTGGTGGAACACAATAATTGTTTTAGTGCTCTTACCAAAACGAACACTTATATAAAACTTTGGAACGAGGATCAGGCACAAAGAAGTCTGTGGAACTACAATCACTAATGACTTCACTTGTAAAGACTTGAAAACTTCTGTCTTCTGTGAAATAGTAATAAGCAGTAGTTCAATTATTAATGTCCATTCAGCATCTTGGCCTTTAATACATATGTCTGTAAAAGAAATAGAATATGCTTGTGTTTTCTGAACAAGAACCTTTATCCTGGATGGATGTAGCCAATAGTCAAACAGTTGCTTTTAGATTCAGTGTTTCTGGAGCCATTGCAACAGTGGAATGCATTCTTGTGTTTAAGCCCTATTATTAAACCAAAAAAAACAACAGTCACGCGTATCGTCCTAACCCCAACACAATCACCTTTTCAGATTCTACACTTCTAGAAGTCTACACTTATTGTTCTGTTAGAACAAATCCACATAAGATCATGATCAACAATGAACAAGAACTGAAACACGTGAGTTGAAGGTGCTCACTTCAGTTTGAAATAGATGGATAGATAGATAGATGGATACTTTGTTAATCCCGAGGGAAATTTTAGGACATCCAGTAGCTTATACATTTTACACAACTCCCAGACACACATACTTAAATCACATACACTTAGGGACAACATGTTCAAAAGGAGTAGGGTGGTAACAGATACAACAATGGGTCTGACCCTATGTTGAAAATATTGCAAAGCCAGGGCATACTTTTTTCAATATTTTTTTAGTAAGTATAACGATGGTGGTCGCTTTGTATACATGTTCGTTTTGGTGTTTTGCAGTGATTTGTAATGCACATGGGCCGTGTGTTTCTTTCATTTACTCACGTTCTATTTGTCCCTCTGTTGCAGCCATAGTGCAAGACAGGTCGCTGAGGTCCATATGGGCCATTGTTGTGGTCATGGCTGGAGTCGTCCTGTTTGACTTCGCTGCGGACTTCATCGATGGGCCTATCAAGGCATATTTATTTGACGTTTGCTCTTATCAGGACAAAGAGAGAGGCCTTCACTACCATGCCCTCCTCACAGGTAAGTTCGCAGTGCATTGTCTTCTAAATCCTGCCTCTCAAGACCGAACTAAAGTGAAACAAATTGTTAAATGATTCACACTGGCACATTGACTTTGATTGTATAGTTTCACACAGCAGACGTGTCTTGTTGCAGAGTTGATTCTATTCAGTGGTATGGTTGCAAGCAAATATGCTACTTACCTACTTACATAACTCATGGCAAAGTGATCAGATCATTAAATGACTCATACTTGTACTTTGTTTTCAATGGTGGCAGTACATTCAGCTGTCTGTAACGTAGGGTGTCTCGTAGCAGGTCTGTTTATTAAGTGGAACAGTTGTGAGCAAACAAAAGTGCGGCTGGTAGCCAAAAGTGTAGAGGTACGAGACAATCCTGGGAGCTGTTTGGGCCCTGGAGTCATTTATGGTGGGGTTTTGAATACCTTAGGCATAGCATCTTGCTTTGCCCCTTGAGCCCTGAGTGTCTTCTAGGAATGCCATCACCTGCAACCTCTCACGTGAGTGAGGTGATGGAATTCAGTTTGCAGCCCCTAAGTGTGACACAAGGGAGTTCAACTGTGTGTGTACACGTGTAAGCAGGGATGGATTACCAAACGGCCCTCATGAGCTCAGGGGGCCCCTAAGCCAGAGCCTCTGTGTGAAGTCGCTGTTATTAATAATTAAGTTTACGTCCTGCGCTGTGTTAGAAAATGTGTATGTGCGCTGTAAATCCTGTTGAGGTACAGGTGAATTTAGTTATTGTGCTGTTGAAAACAAATGTCATTACATTTTAGTAATGTTTTGCGAGAACACAAGATTTTTTTCTGGGGCCTTTTACACGTCCAGGCCCAGGGGCCCATGGATTCATAATCCGTCCATGCATGTAAGTGTTGTACTTAGTACGTTTACCTTTTGTGTACCTAGGTTAAGTCCAAATTGCATCTTTTTCCCCACATCATATCTCTTGGGGCATCTTCTGGGACTTGGTTGGTTTGAAATCCAATATAATACCAGTTGGTGACTGACAGCTGGGCATGTATCCACATTAAAAAGCCCTCTGGTGCACACCATGAATTAAAACGATTTTTGGACTCAGCACTTTTTGGACTTTTGGACACTTTTTCTGCTGCTAGTAGACTGTGCTACGCAGATAAGTTTTTAGTTTAGTTTTTAGTTTGGCTATCTTAAGCTTGAACGAAAACTAAATCTGGTTTGTTGTTTCCCAAGTCAAAACTCCTTAAAACGCCATATCTCTTATATGAGTTTTATATAGTTCCCAAACATGTCAGAATGTCATCATAGGCTTATGGTATGTATGTCAGGCAACTGCTAATCTTCTCATTTTGGGCCGTTTGGGGTGTGGTTAAAACGGAGGCACGTCTCCGTAGTTATGTGCGCGGACACGCAATCTTGAGTGCGGGTGGACTTGGCGGCGTTCTGACGGAGTATCAGGCACGGGGTGGTGTGAGCGCCCATGCGAGCGCTTTAATCCCGCATTCACTCGTCATGTGATGCGGTCATGAGTTGGAGCTGACTGTGGGAGGCACATGACTTTCGCCTCTGACATCTCTACCTCCGTTGCCGCTAAACAGCGTTTGTTTGTGTGCGCACGCTACTCAGCTGAGCCTCAGGTTCCATGCGCCCCTGGCCTTGTTGCAGTGGCAGAAGTAAATGCAGCTATAGACGTTCTATGGGGGAGAATTCCTTTCAGGGGTCTCGTTGCGTTCAACCTTAAACTTCCTCATGTGACAGCCTTTATGCCACACGGGACTATAACATGACGACTTATTAAACGTCTGTTCTTTCAGTCACATGAACCTGTCTTTGTTTATTAAAAGCAAGCACAATACATGCAAAGCAGTGTGTTTTCGATAAATATGAAACCACCTCAGATAATTGGATGATTGTATTGAATGCTGAGCTATAGTTTATGAAGAGCATTCTTACATAGTGGCTCAGTTGCGGTGTGAAGGGCTATGGCGATGGTGTCTATAAATAAATACATGTAATAAATACTATTTTACATAAGAATAAAAAAAAGTGCAGGAATTGAACTACTGTCAGTGTGAGTTAAGTACTAGTTAGAGGAGATAGCATTAGAGGAAGGATAAGGAGAGGTAGAGGAAGGGAGCGGAGGTGCAAAGCACTTCATGATTACATGACAAGGTACAAGAATCATGTAGCACAATGCTCAAACAGGCCCGTGTTCTTCTTCCTACCTGTTACATGTTGTTTGCCACATGGTGTTAGTGTTATCCTTACAAATTACATTTAAATGACAAGCGAGGCACTCATCTCATTATTGTGAGTCCATCTCTATATCCGTGTAACTGTGATGGAGAGCCTAAAACATGTCGCTCCAGTTCAGTATGTGAAGGGACTGCTCTGTCCCTCCACACATCTGAATGCACTTCCATATCATACATATAGGGATTTACTGCATGTTGTTTTCTTTAAGCCTATAGTATATAGTATAAGCCTATAGTATATAGCATAAGCCTATAGTATATAATATAAGCCTATAGTATATAATATAAGCCTATAGTGTATAGTATAAGCCTATAGTGTATAGCATAAGCCTATAGTATATAATATAAGCCTATAGTATATAATATAAGCCTATAGTGTATAGTATAAGCCTATAGTGTATAGTATAAGGCTATAGTATATAGTATAAGCCTATATCGTATGAAAGACTGAAGACTGTTTCTACTTCACATGGGACTACAAATCCGTCTTGATATTATCCTCCGCACCCTTAAAGCCAAGTCTAAGAGAGACCAAGCAGAAGTGTGGAACTGGCACAGATACAATCTCATTTTATTCTCATCTCACAAACACATTTGATGTAGATGGTGACGTTTTCTTCTTATCTAACTCAGAGCAGTAGAGCCTTGCTTTGTATGGTCAATTCCTTCAGGATTCCTTCAGGATTACCTCAGTCAATTGCATCAGATTTCCCCCTTGTGTTAACTTCCTCGTTTGAAAATGTTCAGCGAAGGGTGTCACTGTGGGGTCAGAGAATTGATCAATATCTGAGGAACCTAGTAAAAAAGTTTCCCCAATCTGTGTCAGTATTACCTGCCTGGACATTGTGTGCCGAATAATAAATCAAATAAACCTTTGAGTTTCATTGTCTACATTTAGATTTACATTTTGCATTTGCATGTATTTGTTTGGCACTCACTTTTACCTGACTGACAACTATCAAGCTATTAAGATATAAAATGGCTAACTATCAAAACTATTTAAATGTAAATGTTAAGTATTAGTAGTTTATTTACAATTTCGTAATATACATTTTCTAAGACAGCTCTTCTTCAAAGCCTCCGCTAAATACCATTTGTAGTGTTTTGTTGTGAATAGAAATACTGCTCTGCCTCAGTCTTAGTGCATTCTGACTGTTCAAACTGTTTCTGTATTTATTGTAAAGCACCTCAGGGAAGTACTGTTGATGTATTTATTGAAGTACTTTAATCTAAACCACTGCACTTTGTTGAACTCTTAATATATATGTATATATTTTAAGCTATTCCTACTGTTTTTAGATAGTTGTAATATTGTTGTGTTATATGTTGTCCCTCGTCGCACCAACAGGAGAAGCACTCCAAATTTCGTTGTATGAAAATACAATGACAATAAAGGCTTTTCTATTCTATTCTATTCTATTCTGTGGTGTGTTCCAGGCCTTGGTGGTGCTTGTGGATACCTAATTGGAGCCATGGATTGGGGTCATTCTTCCCTGGGCACTCTGCTGGGTTCGGAGTACCAGGTCATCTTCTTCTTCTCGGCCCTGACCTGGGGCTTCTTCCTGATTGTGCACCTGTGCAGCATCCCCGAGAGTCCCTTGAGCAGAGAGGGCCGCTCGGACTCCTCGGCCGGCAGCACCCTCCTCCTGCCGGGGAACAACAACGCGGGCTACGGGGCGCTCCCCAAAGAGCCCTGCCCCGTAACAGTGCCCGCGCCAGAGATCAGACCCCGCTCTTTCTCAGCCCTGAGTGAGGCCAACGCTGTCACACCTAGCGCCAAGACGCCCAACAAGGGAGTGAGTACTTTCAGACAATCACACACACACACACACACACACACACACAGACAAACACACACACACACACACAGACACACTCACACACACACACACACACACACACACACACACACAGACACACACACACGCAAGTGTATGGCTCAGGACTTTGTGGCCAGTTTTTTTCTTTTTCATAACGAACAGGATAACATTAATGCCCTGGCAGTGGCAATGAGCTTTCATTTTGTATTTGCTTTGATAACATTGTTTAAGTTGAGATTTACATTGAATAATTTATTTAACTGCTACTGTATTAAAATGCTGACGTTAAAAGTGTTCGCACAACAAATGTTATGGCAGTTTCGTTCATATGGCAGAACATTTAAAATAAAAGTACACTACTTTTGCATTTATTATTGGATTTTGCGTATACAAATACAAATAATCGGGACTAATCAGGGAAATCGTGCGATTAATCGCGATTAAAACATTTAATCGTTGCCCAGCCCTAGTTTCATTCCATTGAACTGATTAGATTCGTCTTCAGTTTTGTTTTTATTCAATCAGAGGCTTCTACGCATCTGTTAGAGTTGGAGAGTATGTCTTGAGGTCTTGAGGATGCATAATGAATTACTCTGCATTGTGGTTGTGGTCCTTGCTGATGGTTCATTAAGCACTCTGAAAGAATTCCTAGGATGTGGGGTGGCTCGTTAATTAGAGGATCAAAATAATCATGTGGATGTAACCCTCCAAGAGAAGAACAAAAATAAAATCTGACGAGTGGATATTTTTGAGCTCTATGGCTGTGTATTGTTCCCCTGTGTATAGGATCAGTTTGGGTGAGGAACAAAGCTCAAAAACTAGTTTCCATGCACAAAGCGTCTGCCCTTTTTGTTTGAGATAGTGGAGAGGATGTATTAAATATCGAAATATCTTTCTGTCTCCACTGCCTGCTTGTCTAGCTCGCCCTGCATCTGCTTCTCTCTTGGTCCTTATGCCCACTTGGGTCTTGTCCTCATTAAATTCATCCAGACTGAGGTAACCAACGTTTCCCATCAGCAAGTGTCTCATAAAAGCAGCCCTGAAGTCATTTTAGTCTGTTAGTCATTTTAACACCTCTTTTGTCCATTGCCTAAAATTCTCGATCTATTTATCTAGCGGAGACCTTGCAGAAGATAGCCTTGAGGGGGAACAATAGCTCCCGTCCACGCAATCAACATGCCAATCTCCCTTAGTCTGTCTTTCAATGGGTGTATTTAACCAGATGAAAGCTCCAGATAATACCATATAACCCTTAGCTCATTCAGCTATCTCCTTGAAGAAGAATTAATTATCTGTGTCATCGATTATTTGGACCCGGTTGATCCTTAAGGTCTGTGTGAAAAGGATAACACAATTCTCCGGCACTTCTTCCAGTTGGAATGCCTGAGGGATAAACTATTTCATTTTTTTTTTTTTTTTTACCAATGCTCGCTTAGATACAGTTTCTGAAACTAGGGCTCATTTTGTCAGAACTTAACACACAGAGCCCGCGGGTTCACACACAATATGCAAAACGTTGCGCACGTCTTGAAAAAGCAAACACATCATCTCTACACACTGGTGTGACAAATGGACAACACTACTAGCACTACTACTATTTTCACAAATATACAGGCTATTTATTGTGGCATCACGATGGGCCAGCTAGTAGAGGGGTGTGGCATTCCCCTAGAGGACTGGCTGCCACACCACAAGATGGCCGCCGTTCAAATCACTACATCTCCCAGAATGCAGCAGGACCCCAGGTGTAGGTGCTTAAGGCACCCAATTGAAAGGGCTCTTAAGAGTGGTGGTGCATGTGAAGCGAGAGAACCGGGAGGAACTAGAGCAGATGGAGCACCTGACGTGCATGTGAAACGCTTGCTGAAACGCTTGCTGAAACGCAACCGGAAGGGGGAAGGATAGCCCCAAGGTTGGAAGGAGCTGGACGGACCCGACTGTCACAGGAAAGTAACCAGAAGTTGTGTTTATTGTTCAACCCTGAAGGAAGAGGGACAAGGGACATTTTGTGTTGGACTTTTGTGTTGTGTTTCAAGAACCTACCTTTGCCTTTGTTTGAGTTTGTGGAAGAAATACCTGAGTTGTACCTTTTATAAGTGAGTTTACCGAATTAAAACCTTCTTTTAACCTCCAGTCGCGACTGATTCCTCAGTAACTGCACTGCCCAATATGAATTCAGTACATATACACCATAAAACACAAATACGAAGGGAAATGGGATTTTGTTTTGGCATGAACAGTGACAAACACCACATGCTGTGTAGACTGTCATAGAATATAACAAAAATAGGTTTGTCACTGTGAACTAAATGAAAAATGAGGATGCATCCTGTCTCCTATTTGGGTATGGGCCACAGCACCTCAGTGATGTCACAAGTGATGTTCTCTCTAGCCAAACGTCAGGGGGTCTGTCTGGAGTGATGCGTCCAGCCCTGGCAGGCTCCCCCATCAATGTCACCGCAGACCGCCTCCATCGCCTGGAGAGGTGGACTGCGCTGTGGGCTTGATGATCATAGATCATAGACCAATTGCGAACCAGAGCAGCCCGGTGTATACTTGCGTCGTCCCTGACGACGACAAATCCGGGCTGCTCTGGTCCATTCCCCTGGTTACTGAGAATAGGTATGTTTCGGTGTAGGGTGCGGGGGAAGGTGGTGATGTGGAGAGTGGCATGGGGACCAAGAGTGGCATGATGATGAATGGCACCCCTCTGGCTAATGGCTGCACACTTTGGGATGTTGCTACCGCGCAGCCCAGGGGCATTGGCGATGACACGGTGTCCTACCATGTTCCTTCCCCTGCGCCTTGTTTTGGCAAGGTTAAAGTCAGCTTCATGTTTAAAGGGTCAAGGTTAAAGCCAGCTTCAGGTTTAAAGGTCAAGGTTAAAGCCAGCTTCAGGTTTAAAGGTCAAGGTTAAAGCCAGCTTCAGGTTTAAAGGTCAAGGTTAAAGCCAGCTTCTGGTTAAAGGTCAAGGTTAAAGCCAGCTTCATCAATGTAAAGGAACTCGTGGTCCACTGCAGCAACATCTAGCTCCATCACCCTACTGAAACAGGCAAGACAAAACATTATAGTATTCTATGAATAGACGTTAAGTTGTCAATATTGTTTTACACAGTACACTGTAATACAGTACAGTACCAATGAGAGGCCAGCACAGCATACTTTCACAGCACATATTCATAGCAGTTTTTTGATGATGGTGATGGTTCCTCTTCCTCTCTCTGCAATATTGGCTTTCATTGTTGTCCAAACCAAGATATCTAACCTATCTAAGGGCTCAATCTCTGGTTTCTAAGTTAGCAACCTATACTAGCCATTCGTGTTTTCAAACGTGTTGACTGGGTGTGGGTAATTGGTAAACGGTTGTGGCGTTTGAATGGCAGTGTTTTCCAAAATAAATAAGGTTTTTAGTTTTGAGTGATGGGTCTAATGTAGAGAGCTGTGTTTAGTGTTGATCAAAAAGTGTGTCTTGCAAAATGATTATAAAGCAGAGAATGTGTTTACGGTTTAGCTTACCAGGTCAGTATATAGGCTATAGTATATAGGGTTAGTATTTTCAATAATTGTGTCACAAATACCAGTTTTTGTTTATTAGCAATTGCAAAAATGGTAATATATCATGCAGGTCATTGCTTGCGATGTAATTGACAGCATGAGCACACCTGCCCTTGTGTCCCACACTTATTGGTTTGCCCCCAAATCCATTGGGAGCGCCGTCCCCAGTCAATACATGGAGATGACTGAGATATGAGAGTCTGTGTTTGTTTTGTGGATAGGTTTATGTGTGTGTGTGTGTGTGTGTGTGTGTGTCTGTGTGTGTGTGTACACTTGGGATCTAAGTATGGTCATGTTTAACTGTGTGTGTGTGTGTGTGTGTGTGTGTGTGTGTGTGTGTGTGTGTGTGTGTGTGTGTGTGTGTGTGTGTATATATATAATAGGATAGTAGTGGTGTTATTATGGCTAAGGTGTATTAAAATCTATAAATAATTAAATGATTGCCAGGAGGGAATTGAGCAGTCGTATTTGTATGGCTGTGAAGTGGTTTGTTAAATGGTGAAATAGGTCACCTGACAGACCTCAGCTTGATCCTACTGCAGGCTGCAGGCTGAGATAGACTGTGATTCGAGCACAAAAAAGGCTTCCCTTGTTCCTGCACATATCCCTGCTTTCGCAAGCACTGGTTGTTAAAGAGGCCTCGCGGGCTGCTGTGACATGTGGACCCTTAAAACAGCCTAAAAGGACACTAAAATATGCAATATCCATGCAAATTGAGCCCGCATTAAATGGAAATTGAAGCATGCCACAGGCAAGCTCAGAACACATTTTATAAGCACATTCATGAAAACATGTTACCTACACAGCCTCGTGTGAACATGCTTCGCGCTCATACACATACAAATTAGTGTGTGTGTACAAATATAAATGGTGGGTTTGAGAGGGTGTGTGTACACATACAAATGGTGGGTTTGGGAGAGTGTGCTATGTGCGATTACATATTGGGCCCTTTCTCATTTGACATTTTTCATTCATGACAGACGGTTTTCTCCCAGGAGAGGAGTGGTGGATGAAAGAAAAGGGCTTGCCACAGCACAAAGTCACAAAGTAGTCTGTCTCCAGTTCAAGCATGATCAGCGTGTTCTTATTTTCACTTTAACACTCAGTTTAGTAATAACCGCTCTCTGAAGAACGGTTATGGTGCCTCAAGTTTATAGTTTGTCATGGGTGACAAATGTCTATTGGGAGTTCAACATTTATATTGTAGTATAGTGGCCCAGCTGTTCCTACCACACTAATACAATTTGCTTAGGTTCCTCCCTTCTCTATTGCCATCACAGACAGAAAGTAAACCATGATTGTGTGTGTGTGTGTGTGTGTGTGTGTGTGTGTGTGTTGCACAGGTGCAGAAACGGATGACACTGAAGAGTCTGTTCCTGACCATGATAAATATGCCCAGCCACTTCCGCTACTTGTGTGTGTGCCATTTACTTGGGTGGACGGCCTTCCTCTGCAACATGCTCTTCTTCACGGACTTCATGGGGCAGGTGAGTGCGTGAGTGAGTGCGTGAGTGAGTGAGTGGGTCTGCCCCCTAATCACAGTCGCATAGTGGCATAGTGGCATAGTGGCATAGTGGCATAGTCGCATAGTCGCTGTCTGCTCCCCTTCACTCCAGTTAGTGAAGAGCTCGGAGAGATTGTGTTTTTTTTCAAGATTTCGGTCTTGAGTGCATTTAAAAATGGATTTATGCATATGCTGTAAATTTGATTGCATTTTTGTTGTTTCTACTGTTCAAACAAATGTAAGTGCGTTGTGAAAGGAAACACTTACCTCAGTTATGTTAATGGTATTATGGTGTGTTGCCTGCCCTGTTGGCTGTGTGTGCCTGCGTTGACAACCTAGCAGAAAATGCCAAATGGAGGAAGCCCCGGGAGGGCCACTGAGGCCTGTCACTTTGCTTACATGAAAAAAAAAAAAAAAAAAAAGCTCTCCCCGGCAAGGCTGTTTCTGTGAGAAAACAGAATGTGAGGGCACATATATATTGGTTGTCAGTGACAACAGCTTAGCTACAGTGCATTGTGTACACAGCAATTCAATTTCGCCTGTTCAATTTCGCCTGTTTCCATATTGATTGGATGGGCACTGGGATCAGGCTGGGCTGATGTTCGATACAGCAGTGAGTGCAGGCATGCTGTGGCACTGCACAGCGTATTTTAAGGACCACAACGGCTGGAAAGGGCAAATTCTGTGAGTTTGTAAACTTTGCACACTACGGTTGGATGGGCAAGGGTGGGGGGGTTATTACAGTGGCTAGGTTATTAGAGTCTGGTATTAGGTGGAATTACGACATTTACATTTACATTTAGTCATTTAGCAGACGCTTTTGTCCAAAGCGACGTACAAGGGAGAGAATAGTGAAGGGTGGAGGAGGGCGGAGGGTGAAGGGCGGAGGAGGGTGAAGGAGGGTGAAGGGCGGAGGAGGGCGGTGGAGGGTGAAGGGTGGATGAGGGTGGAGGAGGGTGGAGGAGGGTGAAGAAGGGTGAAGGGTGGAGGGTGGAGGAGGGTGGAGGAGGGTGGAGGGTGAAGGGTGAAGGGTGGAGGAGGGTGAAGTAGGGTGAAGGGCGGAGGAGGGTGAAGTAGGGTGAAGGGCGGAGGAGGGTGAAGTAGGGTGAAGGGCGGAGGAGGGTGAAGTAGGGTGAAGGGCGGAGGAGGGTGAAGTAGGGTGAAGGGCGGAGGAGGGTGAAGTAGGGTGAAGGGCGGAGGAGGGTGAAGTAGGGTGAAGGGCGGAGGAGGGTGGAGGAGGGTGGAGGGTGAAGGGTGAAGGGCGGAGGAGGGTGAAGTAGGGTGAAGGGCGGAGGAGGGTGGAGGGTGAAGGAGGGTGAAGGGTGAAGGGTGAAGGAGGGTGGAGGAGGGTGAAGGGTGGAGGAGGGTGAAGGGTGGAGGAGGGTGGAGGAGGGTGGAGGAGGGCGGAGGAGGGTGAAGGGTGGATGTGGAGGAGGATGAAGGAGCCAGATGCACAGTTGGTTTAACAAACAAAATAGAGGCAAAGAAACAACGACAAGAAAAACTGGTATACACACACACCTACGGAAAGAATAACAGCTGAGCAAGAGTAACTTAACTTAAAATACAATCGCTCACAACAGGGAAATGTTGGAAATGCATATATCATAAACACAAATGGCAAAACAGCAGTGGCATAACAGAGGTTCCTTTTTTACACACACTCATAAGTCCAACTAGCCTCCAGCCTCCGAGAGACACAGGGTGCCAGATAATTAAGACCCAGCGGCAAATGAGGATGTGAGTTTAATTGAGTGGCATTAATTGCTGGGCTGGCCTAAAGGATATTGCAGGGAAGAAGTTCCTGGCTACCAGAGGTGGGTAGAGTAAGCAAAAGCTGTACTCCAGTAAAAACATTGTTACTTTATAACAATAGTGACTCAAGTAGAAGTAAAAGTACACATCAAAAAATGACTTGAGTAAGAGTAAAAAATGTAATGTCATAAAATGAGTACTCAAGTAGTGAGTGACTTCATATGATGATATTTTTTTTGCACCTATTAGGCATATGTATTATATTCAAATGTGGAACTAAAAAAAACTTAAACTAGTGCTACGATGTGCACACCAATTTCCTCACAGATTTCCACTCAGAGATGGATGCTTTGGGATTGATTTCCACAGATTTCCACTGTCAAGTGTCCTGGTTTAATGTAGCTGTGCCGTACGAACCAGAGGCCAATGTGGCGTTATCCTATGTGTATATGTAGCACAAACAGGCTAGAGGCTGTGCATGTGTGAATTAAAATAATCTAACATAAAAGTGGTGCGAAGTGTGTAGCCCATGACAGCAATTTATGTTATTACTCTTCTCAGAAGAGACAGTATTGAGGCTAACTTATATCAGTAATTACCACCATGGAATTACTGAATAGTGTATTTAAATAAACTGGCAAATATTCAGTAGTAATTACTATTTAATGTAAGGGGCGATTTAGGATTGTTTTAATAGTGAATTATTTAAAAAGAAATCCCTGGCAAAAACTGACAGTTAATCAGATGCTTTAAAAGCTGTAATTAGCAGAAGCAAATACACAGGTCTTAGATCTTAGCTCTTGTAAAGATTGTAAACATGAAAGCCAAACAATATGTTGCTGTTGATAGATAGATTACCAAATGTATATATATTTTTGTATGTATGTATGTGTAAGTATATACTGTATATATATATATATATATACACACACACACACACACACACACACACACACACACACACACACAAACAAAGTGCTACACTACTAGATTAAATGTAGAATGTGCATCGTGCATTGCCACTCAGAGGATAAGCCTCCTCTCTCAGCACAGTCAGGTCGAGGAGTCATTATATACTGTTATTAAGGTGGGCAGGAAGGCCTTCCTGTATCGATCCTTATGTGGAGTGGAGTTGAAAGAGCCTCCAACCGAGAAGCACTCTTCTGCCTGCCCAGTAGGTCGTGCAAAAGGTATGAGGTGTCCATTATGTTGAGCTCTTTGTGCCTTCACATCTTGCACAGGAAGTCTGAGGTATACAGGGTGAGTAGGAAAGTGGGGAGAGAACAATCCCATGCGATGCTCCTGTGCTGCTAACCGCCTGTGGTCTGTCCGTCAGTCAGGCAGTCAATAATCCAGCACGGTTGGGGAGGTCCCTCCCAGCCAGTAAAGGCTGGATTGTGTTCATTTGAGAAATCAAAGAACCTGATCCTCCCAGTGCTGCCACAGCCGGGAGTGGACTTGCTGAAGCAGGTCGATTATGGTATCCTTAATGCCAACCCCGGGGATGGTAGGCAAGCTGCAGTGGATGCAGAGAGATAGTCACCTGAGGTCTGAGAAGAGTCCAAACCAGTCTCACCAGAACTCTCATGTGGGATGTAAAGGCAACTGGTCTATAGTCATTGAGGGCAGATGGAGAAGACTTCTTTGGTACCTGAACAAGGCAGGATGTCTTCCACTGCACTGGCACTTTCTCTTGGCTCAGGCTAAAGGCCGAAATATATACTTCTACGACTCCGTTACTGCGTGGTCACGCAGTTGCCTCGACGGACTCGTTTACATTTATGGTTCATCCGACGGTTGTGGGTGTTGCAAAGTAATACAATTAAAAAAAGATGGCGGACCAAACTCAGTAGATGGTCGTATTTGTACATAAAAGTTGCTTGTTGGACATTGAAGGGCTCTCCGTCTTTTCGTGTCTCCCTGTCCCCGTAAACGGACGACCATAAATTGGGCTTAAGGTTGAAGAGGTGCTGTAGAATCCCATATAGCTGGTCTGTGCAGATCTTGCCGTCCAGACCTGCCGCTTTATTCTGGCACAGTCTCTCCAGCTGTCTCTTCAGGGGAGGGGGCAGCTGAGGACCCAGTACTGATCCTGTTGAAGATCACATTCAACTTGTTGGCTCTGTTCAGGCTTGATGTTGTTGTTGAATATATTTACCGTAGGAAATGGCATTTCTGCACATTGTCAACGTCCCTCATGGCCTTGCTCTGTAATCATCATACAGTAGTACAATGACTGTCATTTATAACAAACAATGTGGTCCTCACGGATGGAAGAACTTACATCTACTGCTCAGACCGATCGTAGTTTGTTTTTATGTGATCTTGTCGTGAGATAAACACCAATCACTCTCCTATTGTAATTAAGATGCGGCTAACGGCCGCCGAGGGGGAAAGAGACACCAAGGACACATGTATCTTCCTTGTCCCATTCCAGCTCATGTCCTCTTTCTAATCGCTTTTCCTTGCAGCCCTTTGTGAAGGATGACTTCCTTTGTAAAGCACATACACTCTCACTTCTAATCAAGCTCTTTTGTGCATCGACCAGATTGTGTACAAGGGGAATCCGTACGCTGACCACAACTCCACCGCCTATGCCGCCTACGAGAGGGGGGTGGAGATCGGATGCTGGGGCCTGTGCATCAATGCCGTGTCATCAGCTCTCTACTCCTGTAAGTGCCGAATCCTCATCAGCTAGAGACAGAATTGGGTATTTGATGGGGGGCCATTATGCTCCATGCAGGAGCCAGGGAAGAATGTTTCCCTGACATTGACCTGTGATTATGGATGCTTTCATTAGACTCTGTGTACTTTGAATGGATAATGTTTGAGCCAGAGTGATTCTGCTGGGGTGGCAGGAAATGTATGCATAACTGCTCAGAGCTTGCCTGCTTACCGACCCGTTTGAAATTGGGTTTAGTTAAGTCCATCAAGTTCAAGTTCAAGTTCAAGTATTTTATTTGTCAGATGCACAGAACAACACTGAGTCAGACTGGGCATTGAAATTCTTAAGACAAGACACCGCACAACAACCTACCATAGCATAACATAAAATAACATAACATAACATTTAAGTACTCTGAACATAAATTACATATATAATAAACATATAATAAATTTATATACAAATTAAATATACAATACAATCTACTAAACATATAATACACATAGTAACCTATATTAACCTAATAAACCTATACTAACCTAAAGACAAATCAAGTGTGCCATGTACACCTCCATGCTTAATAGCGTGCTCCACATGTGTACTTTCTAACCCACTGGGCTCCCGATCTGCCTCTCAGTGGCACAGAGCTCCCTGTGTAGCTGCTGTTTCCCGATAGCGCACGCCTGTTGATAGACTGCACGAGACTCAGGCGTGCCGTGTGCAAGATAAATAGCCGGCACTGTCCTCCTTATGGCGGCTTGGGACCCTCTCACCCCCTAAATCCCCTCCAGCGGTGCCTGTAAACCTTCGCCTAGTTCCTTGGCTCAGCTGACGGTTTCATTTTGCCGTTCTCCCGGGGAGAGAGAGAGACAGAGAGTCTGGATGCAATTCAGCTGCCCAGCGAGGCCTGCAGCTCCTCTCTTGGCAAACAGAGGCTCACTGCTCTATCCTAGGCAAACACAGACCATAATTAGTTCACGTGCCGGAATGGCTGAGAGGATAATTAAGGGATTCCCCCCCCCCCACATAAAATGATTTTGATTAGGCTGCATATGTGGCAGAATGATGATGACGCATGCGCACACAGCCAAGGACACCTTGCAGAGAATATATTGAATTGTTATTGTCAACTGTGCAATGGCTGTGTCACGCTGTGCATTCAAATATAAAATGACTGAAGGTGCCATCTGTACATTTGAATCTTTGTTTGTCTCTTTGTGAGCTGACAGTGGTACAGGAGGTAAAGAAGTCGTTTAGTAATCAGAAGGTTGCTAGTTCGATTCCCTGTCGAAGTGTCCTTGAGCAAGGCACTGAATCCCTAATTGCTCCTGATGTGCAGTGTGCCATCAGTGTAAAGTGTAAAATGTGTATACATTGGAAGTCGCACATATGTAAGTCGCTTTGGATAAAAGCGTCTGCTAAATGTAAATGTAAATGTCATTTGTTCACTTTGAAATTCAGATTAGTTTACAGTCTGTGGCCCATACAAGAGTCTATATGTTGTTTTATGTTATATTTTACAGTTCTTCTCTGCAGACTTTTCTGTCTTGGGAAGCGTTCTTACTCACAGCCTCTCTCCCCTCCCATGGCAGCTGCCTTCATGAATGGGGTGACATACTTTGGTCATTTGTGCCTGGCTGGCAGCTCTAAATCGGTGCCATCTGTACATTTGAATCTTTGTTTGTCTCTCCGTAGATGCACAGAGGCTGCTGCTGCCCTACATCGGCCTGAAGGGACTCTACTTCCTGGGCTACTTCATGTTCGGTCTGGGCACCAGTCTCATCGGTCTGTTCCCAAACGTCATCGCTACCCTGACACTCTGCAGTGTGTTTGGAGTGATGTCCAGCACCCTGTACACCATACCCTTCAACCTCATCTCGGAATACCAAAGGGAGGAAGAGGTGAGAGTCTGAGGGCCTATCTATGGGGCGGCAGTGGTACAGGAGGTAAAGAAGTCGGTTAGTAATCAGAAGGTTGCTAGTTCGATTCCCTGTCGAAGCGTACTTCAGCAAGACACTGAACCACTGAACCCCTAATTGCTCCTGATGTGCAGTGTGCCATCAGTGTAAATGTAAAATGTGTATACTATGTAAGTCGCTTTGGATAAAAGCGTCTGCTAAATGACTAAATGTAAATGTACTTCCACTGGTCCCTTAACAAAAACGTCTCTAAATCTGTTCGATGTGACTTTGAGAGGTCGACTGCTGAACTTCAACAAATGACAAAGACATCCGGTACTGTATATACGTAGTTTAAAGGCAAGATGTGATAAGTATGAATTCCCAAGTGCTTTTATTTGGATGAGATGACACTGAAATGAGGAGAGAAATTCGATGAAGTTTATTGAAGTGTTTATCAAGTCAGGCACAGATCAAGTAACACGTCGAACCAAGGCAGCATCAGGCAAACAGATCAGTGCCTTGAAACATGTGTTTTCATGCCACTGAGCAATTCATGAATTAAATCACACAGAATGACCATGTGTTACATGTGTTGTCATGGGGGGTCCGGTATTCTGTGAAAGTAACGTGTGTGTGTGCGTGTGTGTGTGCATGTGCGTGTGCGTGCGTGCGTGTGTGTGTGTGTGTGTGTGTGTGTGTCTGTGTGCATGCATGTGTTCTCATAATTAGTGAATCGTAGTCACTGAATCCAAAGACACCACACTACACTTGTCTTTAGTAAAGGAACAGTGCCGTTCACCGACGCCATTCGGACACCCCTCTGCTATATGGATAGTCTTAAAATAGATGCAAAATAAAATAGATGTGTCTCTAACCTTCAGTAACAGGCAAACATTGCAAACATAGACAGTAATTGGTCAGGGATAAATGGCTGATTTATATGCCATTTATATTCTGGAGCGGCATGACTCAGTAAAGGAAAGGAACTGAGAGGCACATGATAATGGTCCTTGGCTGCATTGGCAGCTCTATAAAGAATTGGCAGGTCTGTGGGTGTACACCTAAACAAGCCAAATTTACAAATCGGTTGTCGTTTACAAATTACAACTCATATTTATGTGTATCCCGTATCTTAATGACAGTGACATCTTTACGATGCAACATAAAATGCTATTACTTGATGCGGTTGCCAAAACTGACATTATATTATCCCCACTTCACTATGATGAAAACTAGATGCCAAAATAAATATGTATGCCAGACTATTATATCATAATATTGAATTTCCCATCCATGCCTACCCATGCATGACACATTGCTAGAACATACTGGAGTAGTCAGCATGGCATCTTATCTGACAGGTTGGCACCAGCGCGTGTGTGCGGAGCCTGACTGGATTAGCCAGTTTAAGCTGCGGATGAATATGTGTAGCTGCCACAGCTAGAATATGACACGATCAAAGACCCGACTGAGAAACTGTTGAGTGTAGATCTCCACTTGGGAACACCTTTAATATCTTTGAGGGGGGAAATTGTGGGTGTGTAGAGTGGATTTCTGTGTGGCGATTAATATCGATCACTCTTAATCTGTTCAGGGAATGGAGGTTCACTCTCTGATTTAAATCAGTACTCATCATCAATCGAGTTTGAGTGTCCGGGGTATTTTGCCGAAGTCAAGAACCACCAATGAATCTATATAAATGTAGTGAATTAATAACTGATTGTATAAACTGAATGAATGCTGTATGAATGTCACCGGTTATGCTACTGAATGCAATATAAATCATTCATGAGAAAAGAATGCCAAAGGATTAAGGATTCCGTTTGTGTGAGCTGTTTAAAAAGGGGAAAAAGCCCGACTCTTACAAATATAAATATTTATATTGTGATGCCACTTCTAAGTCTTGCCAGGGACTAAACTTAGGAGAGGAGAGGACTTGAATTTAAATATTATAATTAATAATGATGTGTTTACATTGAAATGTATTTGTGCTGAATGCATTTCTAATCTCTCTCACACACACATCTGCCTTCTCTCTCTCTCTCTTTCACACACATACACACACACACACACACATCCATACTCTCTCTCTCACTCTCATTCTCTCACTCTCCAACTTCCTCCTTCTACACTCCCCACAGCAACAGAGGAAATTGGGAGGTGAGGATCCCTCTCGGCCCAGTCGCGGCACAGGTGTGGACTGCGCGGCTCTCACGTGTATGGTGCAGCTTGCTCAGATCCTCGTCGGGGCTGGACTCGGCGCTCTGGTCAACCTGGCTGGCAGCGTCATTGTGGTGGTCCTCTCGGCATCAACAGTGTCACTAATGGGCTGTATCTTCATCGCACTCTTCATCAGAAATGTGGAATAAACTTTGTAAAAGTCATTTTATATGTGTAAAATTATGTAATAAAAGTAGTAACTACCTTTCCTTAGTTTGTTGTCATAGTGACTATGCGCTTTCAAAGGTCGGTCATGTAAAGGATAGTGCCGATTTGAAAGAACATATTATATAATGCTGTGCACCTTAATGTCTGTCTGACTGGAAATGCATGCTGTACGTTAACCACTTGTAGCCTACTAGAATGGTAATATATCAGCGAATATTGATGGCGGCTGTTCAAACAATTGTACAACATTGTGGGGTTTGAAATGATGCTATATGTTCATAACCCCCTGAATAATGTGGGTAAGGAGTTAGCGTTTAGCTCACACAATTTAACAAATCTCAGCGCAGTCTTTAATACACTTTCTACTTGCGCCACTACTATGGGGAGCGAAATGATTGTGATGCATTACAAGTGAAAATACAGGTTTCAAAACTTTATTTTGATCACAATAAAACACAAGTGGTAGAGCATTCTGCTCTCCACACTCAAATTAGCAATGCAGTCAAGATGGACATTCGGAACTCTGGTCAGTGAACCAACAAATTGATACATACATTTCTCGGAGTATGACTGTCAGCAGTTAGGTGCTGATGGGCAGAAGGTCGTTCTTGCCGTTGTACATGACAACACCTGGCGGGTAAAAAATGAGCGCGGGCGCCTGTGGGCTCAGCGGAACCAGAGCGTTGACTTGTCCGTCTTGCTCAGGCTTAGACGACGCAGTGAATGGTCTCATGTTTACGACAGAAGGAGAAGTAATTTGCCAAAACAGTTTTTTCAGAGCTTTTCTAAATTCCCTCCTCATTAAACAATATAAGATGGGGTTTAGGCAGCTGTTCGAGTGTGCCAGGCACACAGACACAGGGAATATGTAAGCCTGAGTCGTGTAATATTCGTCACTGAAGTGAACAACGTTGAGTTTTATAAGAATGCCCCAAGCTGTCAGGGCTTGATTGGGCAACCAACAGAGGAAGAAAGAGAGAACAACAATAGTCACAGATCTCGTTACTTTAGAACGTCTCTTTGCACTAGAGGTGTTCACGTTTTTGTTCGTAATGAAGCGCAGAAGCAGGAGATAACAAACCGAAATGATTCCTAATGGAATGAGAAATCCCACCAGTACTTTCTGAGCGTGGTAAAGCCCCAGCCAAAACGGCGCGTCTCCTTTTCTGACTGGGAATTTCACCAAGCATAGTTCCACGTTTGACACCGTGGCTGTTGTGGAGAACACCGCGTTTGGTAGCGCAGCCACTATCGCTAAGATCCACACAGCGACACTCATCCACCTTGCAGAAAGCCGCAGACGGCGTCGATTATGCTTGAGCGCAGAGGCTACTGAGTAATATCGAGCAACACTCATTGCGGTGAGGAAAAACACACTTGCATACATATTCATTGCAGTCACGTAGGAAATGATCTTACACATTGCTTTCCCGAAAAGCCACGTGAAATCCATTGCGTTCTCCACAGCCCAAAAAGGTAGTGTTAAAACAAACTGAAAGTCTGTAATAGCCAAACTGGTTACAAAAAGGTTGATAGACGATTTCTTCCATGCTTGCTTGGATTTCATTAAGTATAAAACAAGAATATTTCCAATTAACCCAAGTGCGCAGACCACGGAATAAATAACAGAAATAGTTATTCTCAGAATACCCCATCCATCGCCCATAAAATCGGATTTACCAAACCCGTCTGTGAGGTTATAGAAGTCCTCCCAGGAACGATTTGTTTTGTTTAACAAGACATTGGAATTATTTAAAACACCAAAGAGAGAACCGAAGGCATCATCCTCTTGGAGTTCCTCTTGCACCCCCCAGTTCTGCGAAGTATTCCTTCCGTTCATGACATCCATTCCATATCCAGTCTCCTTTGGAGGATACGACAAAGATTCCTGTTGCAAGACTTAAGTCTTAAGTTTTGACGTTATAATCCTTTTCTGTTTTCTTTGCTGTTTTATGGCTATCCTCATCCATTTATCTCCAGAACTTTACATTTAGTGAAGAATGAAAATTACAAGCTAAAAAAAAGTCTAACTCCGTCTTTTTACGAGCCTAAAACGGACTTAGAATAAAGGCATGCAGCACATCAATCTTATGATTCGAAAAGATAACGGCATTGTAAGTGTGTATCCTTATGGTGTGAGAGTGGCTGTAACACGTTATGGGAGCAACAACAGGGTTTTTATAGAGCTCAATTCTCGGGGATTGGACAGCATAGCTTTGCGCATCACCAGCATCAGACTACCCTACGACTCCGCTGGACAGCCAGAAGCTGGTGGTAACAGCTACGAGTCAAGTGAACATGTCTTTCCATCACTGTCCATCACGGATTGATATCACCCATCTTCTTTGTTTTGAAGATACAAAAATCATTGTCATAAAATACATTTGAAATCCAATTAGAAATGGGTTGTTTCATGTAGAATCAACTGACTTTCTGACTACTTACATAGCCTATGAATAATTCATACCCTCCAGCTCTTACTAGTTCCCAGTAGACTTTACATATTATTTTCTTATCATGTGTACCCCTGTCTCTTTTCCTCTTAACATATTTTCACAGAGCATCATCTTAACAATGCTTGTCTGTATATATAATATTTGACATGTAGACAGATGTTTCCCACAACTTTATCCACATTTCTTTTCATTTAACCGTTTCAACCAGTCTAGTTACCAGAAGCCTTATAGTCTTGAACACACTTCAAATGAAAATGTGTTTCACCTAAACCAACTGCACATTGTCACGACACAGCCTGGTCTGCCCCGCCCCCTGCTATCAGTGCTCTCTGTTTCCACAGCTGGGTAGCAGAGTCTGCGCAGGTGCCAGCAGGTGTGCGAAATGAGGGCTTGATGAGCTCCACCATAAGAGGGCCTTGGCGCAGTGTGCAGGAGGCTCCCTCTCCTCGACGTGCCGTTTATGTTTGTTTGTTTGGACATATGTACACCCATTAGACACCCGCTTGCACTACACTTTTATTTCTGACTTTTATACTGACTTTTCTATTACACTTTAATAAATGTCCTTTGATTACTATAACCTTGCGTGTGGAACTCCCGTTCATGTTCATGCATAGAGCCATGCATGTAACAACACTGTATGCTGATTGGTTGTCTAAAAATCTGATCTAAAAATGATCTACTGAACACGTCCACAGTAATTCCTGCAGAAAGTCCTTCAGCATGTCTGGATTGGTCCATGTGTATGTACCCATATGTAAATGATTAGATGTCTGTTTTCAATGCATGTCTTGTGAAATTGCATCTTTGTATATTATGACAGATAGTGCTTGAAAACAACAGAGAGCGAGGAAGGTTCCCGTTTCACCCCCCCCCCCCCCCCTCTCCCTCTCTTTCTCTCTCATCTAATGATGTCTTGAACATGAAGTCTGCCATTTTCTGAGATCTTTTGATCAATCCGCTCCTGTTTCATTCTGTCTCAAATAGCCCAGAGCAGCGAGAGGGCACAAAGAGACAGACGAGTACACAGAAGAAAGACGATGATTTTTTTAGTAACAAAAGGTGGTCTTATCTTCTATGTTACGTAAGAATCACAGACAATGAGTGTACGAGATTACAGTGCTTCTTAAGGGTGGGGACTATAATTGAAACCATCTATATTCATACTTAATGATACATAATGATATTGGGAGGTAGTACTTTGTGGAGTCTCAAAAGAGAAACCCATACTGAGATATTGTATGAGTGGTTTGAATGGTAGCCCTGGTCAATGAAGGCCTGTAGGTTTTTTCCGTCCCCCTGGTTATGACTGCACAGCTTATCAGACACATAAGTAGACAGAGAGACAGAGGGTGACAAAGAAACAGACATACACACACACACACACACACTGAGAGAGAGAAGGAGACAGACACACACACACACACACACACACACACACACACACACACACACACACCCAATGAGAGAGTGAGAAAGAGACAGACTTACACACACAGACACACACACCCAATGAGAGAGTGAGAAAGAGACAGACTTACTCACACAGACACACACACCCAATGAGAGAGTGAGAAAGAGACAGACTTACTCACACAGACACACACACCCAATGAGAGAGTGAGAAAGAGAGATGAGTGTTGAAGCACGCCCTACAGCTAATTTGATGCTTTGTCTTTTGTCATGTTGTCATGTTGACCATCTCAAACATAGCTTGCAACTGCAGCCAATTTCCTGGACTGGCAGCCTCCCATGGCGTCTCTGTCACACTTTTTAAATCTATGACGTTATAAATAATTGTCACATATACTGTAGGTTTGTCTATGCATACATTCAGTGAAAACACAATGAAAGAAAGAATGAATGGATGCATGGTGGGTTCAATGAATGGATACATGAATAAATAAGGAAATAAACGTGATGAATGAAGAGGCAATTAAGATACTGACATATATATATAAATATATATATATATATATATATACATAAACGATAGCTTACATGGCCCCCTCTCTGCTGTTGGAAAGGGTATATCCTTAGATAAGATGAGACAAACCGCCTCACTGATAAAGCTCTACTAAATCTCTATAACAGAAGCTTTAATTATATTGATTGTTGTCTGGTAATCTTTTCAGGAGGAGATGCCTTTCACATTCACTCTGTGCATACATGCCAATTCCAGGGGACTCTGAGGCTGTGCTATATTTAACGGCGAACATCATCCTCTGTTTAAGCCAAACCGTAAATGACTCAGCCATTGTGATGGAAACTGTATAAATGAATTCAGTGGTTTCTAGTTGTTCAAAGCTTGACAATAGAGAAATGTCTCACACCTGTTGAAAATGGACAAGAAACAAAAAGAGCTTGAATGCATTTTCAAGGTCCAAATGGTTGGAATGGGATGTGATGGGATGGGCAGGTGAGGCTGGGCAGGTGAGGCATGGGATTAAGGAGACTATCATCAGACTTACCACGAGCGAGTGGTGACAGAAGCTTGATTTCAGAAGATTTTGACGGCATCTCGAATCCTGCCTCTGATTCCTGCCTGACCAATGGCCTCTAGTCACGGGTGGGCCGGTCATCCTTCTCTCTGCTGTGGAGAACATCTCAGGGGGGAGAAAATTATTTGCTTGCCGTTCTTTTTTTCCGTGAACCAACTGCAGTAATTGATTGGTCTGGAGCCTCCGGGTTGGAAGTACGCAAGCAGAAATTGTTACAGGTAGAGGCAAAAAAAAAAAAAATGTCCAAGGAAGCTATAACTCAGTCTGTGGATATCCTCGATCCCCAAGGTGTTTCCGTCCTGGTGGCCAATAGAAGTGGTCTCAGCTGGGACTTTACAGGGTGCTGAAGGATTTAAGGTGCGGACGGATTTATTTCAGGCCTTATCTGGCCATAAACACACATCCCCCTTAAGATGAGCAGGCACTCAAATAAATTGTGCCATGTTATCAATCTGTAAGAGGTGTAACACCTTTCCTTCTATTTAATTTATTTTTCAGGGTACTCCAGTTATTAGGCACATTTCCACTATCAGGCTTGTGAGAGCCAAGGCTATTCACGTGTCAGTCGGGGATAGTAGCCTCGGGCTTTGAGCGGCAGGAACAAAATTAATTTGCGTTTCCACCACGGGCTTTGCCCAATCCGCCCCAAAATATGCTGTCTTGGTAAAAGCACATCCCTGGCTACCTCTCAACAGAATTTTGGTCTCTTTCAATGAAGTGACTAAGAAGTGACTCATGGACAGTCTTCTGTGCGCTTGTACGACTTGTGCGGTTGTTGCACAGGTTTTGAGACAAATTAAATGCCATAATTTATAATTTTAACTAACAACTTAATTATCAATCAAGGAGGCAGAGGAATAGCTAAACATAAGACAAACCGAGCAGCAGAGAGCAGGAGAGTCAGAAGAGAGAAGCCAGCACTAACGGTTAAGCTAAAGTAATTAGCAGATCTGAATAGCGTGTAAACAACTGTGGAATTAGCGAGAGAGTTGCTAAAAGAAGGAGTGAGCTATGAGTGCTTGAGCAACACCAGTGTAAGTTTGTTCATAAAACTGACTTTTTTGTCTTGATGAAGGAGATAAGTCGTCTTCATAACGCCAAAGCAAACTGCAGAGCAAGCGTAAGATAAAAAATAGGCTACATGCATTCTTCTGTATGAAAGTAAATAAATATGTAAATGTCAATAATATTTACTAAATATGTAAATAAATACATTTTCACAGACTGAGCTCTCCTCACAATGAGGCAGTCACTTCTTATTTGGTCCAACAGAATCGAATGTGGGGTCTCTCAAGCAGTTATTTAACTACCACGTTGCATTGTTTTGTCAATTCCCTAAAACCCTATTAATTCATTTGGGGACACTCTATTAGCGCCTGGCTAATGCTTGCACACTGTATTAGCACCTGGCTAATGCTTGCTCACTCTATTAGCGCCTGGCTAATGTCTGCTCACTCTATTAGCGCCTGGCTAATGCTTGCTCACTCTATTAGCGCCTGGCTAATACTTGCTCAGTCTATTAGCGCTTGGCTAATGCTTGAACACTCTATTAGCGCCTGGCTAATGCTTGTTCACTCTATTAGCGCTTGGCTAATGCTTGAACACTCTATTAGCGCCTGGCCGCCAGCCCCCTAGAAAGCCCTGGGGAGGCAAGATGAAGCACCAGAAGTGACAGTGGAAACACAATCGGCCTTGGCACGCACTATCTCACTCGCATGTGGCCCGATAGTGGAAACCCGGCCAATAATATACCATCTTGATATGGGCATTCATTTGGGAAAGAGTTTGCCAAGTTGAATATACCACTGGATTTGTTTATATAGTTTCCACCACAATGGCTGAGTCATTTAAGGTTTCAAAGTCTCAAAACCTGTGCAACAACCACGTCATACAAGCGCACAGAAGAGTGTCCATGAGTCACTTCTTAGTCACTTCATTAAAAGAGACCAAAATTCTGTTCAGAGGTGGCCAGGGATGTGCTTTTACCAAGACGGCGTATTTTGGGCGGATTGGGCAAAGCCGCTGGCCCATCGACCCTGTGGTGGAAATGCAAATTAATTTTGTTCCATGCCGCTCAAAGCCCGAGGCTACTATCCCCGACTGACACGAGGATGATGTTCACTGTTAAATATAGTACAGCCTCAGAGACCAAATGACTGGAATGCTTTTTCCACTCGTAATACTGTGACCGTTTTGAATGAAATAATTTCTCCACTTGTGCAGATGCGTGCGATATGTCATGTTCTATCATTGCTATTGTTTTATGCTATACTTAAACATCAGGCAAAAATGTTGTGGAACCTAAATGAACCAGCTTTGCCTTTGCAGTTGCCTTGCAACTGAATCCACTAAACAGAGGATATAACAATGTTTTCCAACATAGGCTGACAACATCTTTTCACAGATATGAGGATAAGTTACATGTGCAAATTTCTGATCAGCTCCATCTTCAGTGTCATATCACCAAGTAAAGGAAAAACAGCACAGCTTTGTCCACGATATGAGTCCATACTATTTCAGGGCAGGCATATCTTGCTTGCGTGTCTTGATAGGATCCACTCAACTTGTGTTCATTCACACATACATAATAAGATAAGATATTTCATAAGATAAGAATAAGATACTTCAGTATGGTTTGAGACCGAGCCATGTTTGCCAATGGCCTTTTATTTTCATGATTTCCAGGCCCACCATATTGCCACATTAAAGTGATGTGAAGAAGGGCTTCCTAGGCTGTTTTTTTTTCACAACTCCCCCTGGAGCAGATCAGAAGCAATCAATATTATTCTGTATAATATTATTATATTATTATGCAGTCAATATTATTCTCAACAGCAAACAATTAAATTAAATTAAATTCAGATTATTAGTCATACACACACACAAACAAAACAAAAACAATGCACTGCCAATTACGTAAACATCAATTTCATTATATCACGGCGTGCCCCATATTATCCAGGGCGGGGGTTGCGGGGGTTGCGGGGGTAAGGGTAGTAATTGGATGTGAACCCAGGTTAGGGGAAGGGAAGAGAACAGCACAAGAAAAAGGGCTTAAGAAGCTGGAAACTGAGGCGTGCATCCCAAGGATGTGTGGGAGACCATGTGATACTGTGCTGAGGACTGTGGGATCTACATCACTGTGTGGAACGTCTGCCGTCCGAGGACACGCACACTCCATGGACACTCCACAAAGAATAAACCATGGACACAAGAGACATTCCGATAACAATCACACCACACACTAATGAGGCCCATGTGTCACCTTATGTTTTCATGTGTATTGCAGATGAGTAAAACTGCACATGCCTAATATATAGGGATGTATAGGCTGGCTTTATGGTTACAGCCCGTCTATGTGTCTGCACAGTGTTTGCTGGGAATTATTGTTTGGAAATGCTCAAAACTGAACACCATATTTGGTCAGACCTTTTTATAGCACTAATTGGTGAGCTATGGGGAGTATATGATGACTAAAGTGCAAGAGACTCGTTTGAGAGGTAGCTATAAAAGCATGGCTGCTGTCAAAAAGGTTATAGAAAAGACACATGAATCCAGAAAAGTAAGTGATGGCTCATCTCTACTGTGTTACTGTGTAAATACATTTTCCACAGCTGCAGAAAGTCCATTATGCTAAGCATTGACCCAGTCACCTTCACAGGGTTGCCAACGCCCACGCTTTTCACATGAGACACATGCTTTAATATCTTGTCTCATGCTAGCATGAAAAAAATCCCATTGACTTCAATGCATCTCATGCCAAAAGTATACACCTGTTTTGGTCAATCTTTGTCAATCTCAACGATTCTCACGCCTTGAAAATAGGCAACGCATTGCCAACTCTACCTTCAGTATCGTTTTGATTGATTTGATTACATCCCAATCCCACGTGGGTCCAATGGAATTCTTCAAGGTCCCAGTGCATGGGCTGGGTTTGGCGGTACCACCCATGGATTACACAGTAGCCTCCTCAATTCCAACCTTTCTGCCAAATTTAGTTCAGCATCCTGGAATACAAATACCTGTGATTCAGGTAAAAAGCGAAACAAATTATATTTCTATAAGGTTAACCGTTGTTTATTTTGTTTGTTTGTTTGTTTGTTGTTTATTTTGACCAACTGGCGTTACAGAGCAACACAGACACACCAGCCCACTTAGTATAAGTGCTCAGAACGGCGTGGGCAATTTCACGGGCCACATGGCTCTGTGTAGAGCCCAGGAACAACTATAAATCAGCCGTTAGAGACAAAGTCTAGACTAGACTAGAATGAATGGGAGAGGACCATGGGAGATAGATCTTTTGGGTAGAATGATCCGGTGATTCTGAGGAAAGGTTGTTGATATTTGAGCTAAACAATCAATCAAATGATGCCCTTCACTTCTGTGCCCCAGAACAAGGACAGTGTACGAGTTTTGTTTTCTTTTATCTCACACAGCTAGACGACCATGGGAAGCAATTTGTTGATCTGCACAAAAAGCTACTCAGCTAGAGTTACTCAGAAATTGACCTTTTTGGATAATGTAAAATCATAATAAACTAATTGTCAAAATAGTTCCATAAAATTGTTGGCCCTTATCTATAATTAATGACACAATTGATGTTTTTATTTCCTTTCTCTTCAAACGTGTGCTTATCTGCCATACATTAGTATAATAATAAGTAATCTTCCAAAG
>NC_045163.1:25012348-25067348 GCF_900700415.2 Clupea harengus | reverse complement strand
CTAGTCAAAAGTTGTTGATATTTTAGTTCAAAAGCCAATCAAATCACACCCCTCCCCTCTGTTCTCCTGAAGCAACATGTTGATTGGTTGGAACAGTGAATGGCTTGTGCCGATCTTGTGATTGGTTTCCTATTTAAAGGACTGTGCATAACTCACACACTAGACTGGCAGCTAGAGGAGTGTGAGGAAAATTTCAGTCAATTTGACAAAAATAATAATGAACTATAATCAAGGACTGCACCTTTAAGGCAAGCCAATAATTAAGTAAGGTAGTATTTTACTATATTATTTCCTAACACATAGTCACCACCAGTAGTCTTGTAGTCTTTTACTTATAGGCAGACACATTTAGATGTGAGGTGTTTTGATCACAAAGAACTACATTTATACACAAAACAAATGAAAAGATGCTGGAGGAGTGCCTGACAACTGGACTGGCTAAAATCTGCAAATTGCTGTAATTGCTGCAACTGTGGAAAGTACAAAACAAATTCTGCTTATTAAAACTTATTTGAATGATGAAAAAAATATGAGTGTCCACGGAAAACATGACATTTTCTGAGTGAGTATACTGATTTTGGATAGTCAGTATACTGTATATCATGAGAACAACGTCACGCTCATTTGTTTACATGATAAAAAACCTGTTTGTTAAGAAACTCATCACTCAGATGTGTTGATGAGCAACCCATGGCATGCAAACTATTGTGTGCTCTTTGGCACAGTATATTGCTAAACAGAACCACTGACTGGTAAACCATATCAGAGAGGGAAAAAAAGTGTCGTTTGAGATGTGAGCCCATTGGTACTGGTTCCAAACACTTCCTGTCACTGAATTACTGAGTCATTAAAGGCAGATCCATCCTACTGAGAGCAGGCAGCCTGCTTCAGGGAGAAAAGGAGGCAAGGATAAAACAGCAAGCTTGTGAATTCAACTAAGCTGTCAGGTGTCAGGTGTCAGATGTAGGCCTCCGCTGGACGGCCTCAGATATTTAAATTAGATATGCACTTACAGGAATAAGACCAAAACCCAGGCGGCTGCATTAATTGCATTAATTAAAAAAAAAACAATGCATTCAATATTTCAAATTAATCGCAAACATTACATTTTTACACCACTAATTGTATATTCAAATGGAGCATGGACATTGGCAACAATTGACACTAGTCGCTGAGCAGAGCACCACTACAAATAGGCCCACCGTTTCAAAACTCAGCGCTTGATGTGTGAATGAAAACAATGTCAGATCACACCTTTTGCATGAAAGCCTTGCAGAGCAACACACAGGGAGGAAACTAGCCCCTAACCCTAGCCCTAGCCCCGCCACAATCACTTATTTACTCTTTAGCATGCAACACTACCATGGCGCTGTCTGACTGAGAATGGCTATGTTTACCCACTTGCTAATGGGCGTTCTGTGCCTCTCTCTCATCTACCTCTAGCCTAATGTTATAAGCAGTGACGCTGAGACTCTTGTCCCTGGGCTGCATGAATCCTGTTGTTAAGGGGCAGAATATGGGAAATGGGTCTTTAAAGAGGCCGAATGCTTTCCAGTTTGGCCCCAACAAAGCCTGCCTCCTGTAGCTCTTGAACTCTCAGCCTTGAGTTGGGTTGAGTGTCGGGGGCAAACACAGTAAAGCACTATATTATTTATTTATTTTTTGTGTGTGTGTGTGTGTGTGTGCGTGTTTTTTTGTACTGTTTTTATGCAAATTATTTATTGGATTTGTGTTGTCCATAGTTGGATAAGTGTGCACAGTTGGATTTGTGTTGCCATAGTTGGGTAAGTGTGCACAGTTGGATTTGTGTTGTCCATAGTTGGATAAGTGTGCACAGTTGGATTTGTGTTGTCCATAGTTGGGTAAGTGTGCACAGTTGGATTGTCCATAGTTGGATAAGTGTGCACAGTTGGATTTGTGTTGTCCATAGTTGGATAAGTGTGCACAGTTGGATTTGTGTTGCCATAGTTGGGTAAGTGTGCACATTTGTGTTGTCCATAGTTGGATAAGTGTGCACAGTTGGATTTGTGTTGCCATAGTTGGGTAAGTGTGCACAGTTGTTGGCAAACACACGAGTGAAGGAGAAAAGGACGAAAAGTAAGGGGAAATTCTTTCTTTCGCGGTGAGACTACAACTGTAGCCTAACAGAAATAAAGTCACTCAAATTACACTTCACTGCAAGTATTTTCCCTTTCACGGATTTGTTGTGCATTCTAGAACGTGCCAGAGTGAGAGCGCTCTATGAGGTGTGTGTGTGAGGGGCTTCCCGAGCTGTACCCTGATGAAACCACATCGAAGAGCCAGTGGTGTGAAGACACTGAGAGAGGAGGCCATTTCCTGTCAATGACACGTACCTCCCCCATAACACTTCACACCTTTAGAGTCTGCATAAAGCAGCCCCCACATCTGATTGAGATGTTCTTCATCATGTGTGCTCAGGTACCTGTGCTGCTCGCTGGTCTAATCCTCTGCACTTGGGGTGCATTTGCAGGTAATTGCATGAACAGTTTTTCTGGAAACTTCTTTCTTTCTGTATCTTCACAGTTGTGTAAAAATGTAACTACAACGTCGGGGTCATTAAATCGTTCAGATGGGGCTGGAGTGTCCATTGTTGGAGGGAAGGAGATTAAGGCTCACTCCAAACCGTGGATGGCATCCATCCAGGTCGACAAGAAGCACATCTGTGGAGGATTCCTCATTCAGGACCAGTGGGTTCTTACTGCTGCCCACTGTAAAGGGGTATGCTCATAGACTGTAAATTACATTAATATTGCATGGAGGTTTCTATGGTACATGAACAGAAACTGTGTGTGTTTTTTTGTGTGTGTGTGTGTGTGCGTGTGTGTGTGTGTCTGTGTGTGTGCATGTGCGTGTGTGCGTGTGTGTGTGTGTGTGCATGTGTGTGTGTGTGCTAACGGTAAAGTGTCCCATGTAGAACCACGTAGAAAAGTACAGTGTGAAAACCTTTGCATATCTGCATTCTGCATCAGCTTAGAATTTACAGTTCTATACCTCATGAAGATTTCATACATGAATAACTAGTAAGATACATCCTATTTCAGATCTGTCAAAAGTTGGAACTTGCGACTGTCCTCTTGGGCGCTCACTCTCTGAAGAATGTGAAAAACACAATTCGGGTGGGAATCGAGAGCTGTAAAACCCCCCCTACCTTTGACGAGAAAACAAAAGTTGATGATATCATGTTAATTAAGGTATTCATTATTTACCAAGTCTCATCTTTTTCTAAGGAATCTTATTTGATACATGCAAATTATTTAGAAAATTGATTTCTTGAAAACAAAAAGCAACTCTATTTGGAATTCATCAAATGGCTATTGGTGATCTTCTCATAGCTCAAGGACAAGGTCAAGGTCAAGAAGGAGAAAGTGAAACCAGTGAAACTACCTAAATCGCCCGAAGATGTTCCGCCTTACACAAAGTGCCAGGTGATTGGCTGGGGATACACAGACCAAAAACTCAAAAAGCCCTCCGACGTCCTCCGGGGTGTGGACGTGGCCATCATAGACCGTGATTACTGCAACTGCCTCTACAATGACACTCCAGTCATCACAGAAGACATGCTCTGTGCAGGCAACAAAAAGCCACTGCATGACTCCTGCACGGTATGTATAAAGTCTTCAAAAGAATCAACAATATCAGGTTATTGACAGGAGGTTATACAAACATATCAACATCTTTAAAACTCTTGCTTAAAAGTCTGCTGGATGGATGCTTTGTTGATTTTGCTCAAACGTTCTTGTTTCCAGGGTGACTCTGGAGGCCCCCTCGAATGTAACAAGAATGTGGTAGGCCTTGTGTCTGGAGGAACGGGATGTGGAGACCCCAAGAAACCTGGGGTGTACACTCACCTCTCAAAGAAACACATGTCCTGGATCAATAAAATCATCAAAGGGCAGTCCAACAACACCTTTGAGATAAATGATTGAATTCACATGAAATTGTGTAATGTGAACTATATTCTCCAACGACATCATAGTGGTCTTTGTAAAAGTTTAGGAAAACATAAATGTAATATTGACACTGACAGTTGGCAATTAAAAAACATACAGGTATTCTGAGAAAAGATGCATGGCTTGTTTTCTTTATGAGCAAACATACAATTATGGGAAATGTTAAGGGTGATTGTCATAACAAAACGGCCTTTTCTATTCAACAGCCCATGTTTCTATCACTCTTAAAGGCATAGCCCTGGATTCTAACCAAAAGTTGTTGATATTTTAGTTCAAAAGCCAATCAAATTACACCCCTCCCCTCTGTTCTCCTGAAGCAACATGTTGATTGGTTGGAACAGTGAATGGCTTGTGCCGATCTTGTGATTGGTTTCCTATTTAAAGGACTGTGCATAACTCACACACTAGACTGGCAGCTAGAGGAGTGTGAGGAAAATTTCAGTCAATTTGACAAAAATAATAATGAACTATAATCAAGGACTGCACCTTTAAGGCAAGCCAATAATTAAGTAAGGTAGTATTTTACTATATTATTTCCTAACACATAGTCACCACCAGTAGTCTTGTAGTCTTTTACTTATAGGCAGACACATTTAGATGTGAGGTGTTTTGATCACAAAGAACTACATTTATATGGCACAAAACAAATGAAAAGATGCTGGAGGAGTGCCTGACAACTGGACTGGCAAAAATCTGCAAATTACTGTAATTGTGGAAAGTACAAAACAAATTCTGCTTATTAAAACATATTTGAATGATGAAAAAATATGATTGTCCACAGAAAACATGACATTTTCTGAGTGAGTATACTGATTTTGGAATGGCAGTATACTGTATATCATGAGAACAACGTCACGTTCATTTGTTTACATGATAAAAAACCTGTTTGTTAAGAAACTCATCACTCAGATGTGTTGATGAGCCACACATGGCATGCAAACTATTGTGTGCTCTTTGGCACAGTATATTGCTAAGCAGAACCACTGACTGGTAAACCATATCAGAGAGGGAAAAAAAGTGTCGTTTGAGATGTGAGCCCATTGGTACTGGTTCCAAACACTTCCTGCCACTGAATTACTGAGTCATAAAAGGCAGATCCATCCTACTGAGAGCAGGCAACCTGCTTTAGGGAGAAAAGGAGGCAAGGATAAAACAGCAAGCTTGTGAATTCAACTAAGCTGTCAGGTGTCAGGTGTCAGGTGTCAGATGTAGGCCTATGCTGGACGCCCTCAGATATTTAAATTAGATATGCACTTACAGGAATAAGAACAAAACCCAGGCGGCTGCGTTAATTGCATTAATTCAAACAAAAAAATACATTAAATATTTCAAATGAATTGCAAACATTACATTTTTACACCACTAATTGTATATTCAAATGGAGCATGGACATTGGCAACAATTGACACTAGTCGCTGAGCAGAGCACCACTACAAATAGGCCCACCGTTTCAAAACTCAGTGCTTGATGTGTGAATGAAAACAATGTCAGATCACACCTTTTGCAAGAAAGCCTTGCAGAGCAACACACAGGGAGGAAACTAGCCCCGCCACAATCACTTATTTACTCTTTAGCATGCAACACAACCATGGCGCTGTCTGACTGAGAATGGCTATGATTACCCACTTGCTAATGGGCGTTCTGTGCCTCTCTCTCATCTACCTCTAGCCTAATGTTATAAGCAGTGACGCTGAGCCTCTTGTCCCTGGGCTGCATGAATCCTGTTGTTAAGGGGGAGAATATGGGAAATGGGTCTTTAAAGAGGCCGAATGCTTTCCAGTTTGGCCCCAACAAAGCCTGTCTCCTGTAGCTCTTGAACTCTCAGCCTTGAGTTGGGTTGAGTGTCGGGGGCAAACACAGTAAAGCACTATATTATTTCTTTTTTTGTGTGTGTGTGTGTGTGTGTTTTTTTTGTACTGTTTTTATGCTAATTATTTATTGGATTTGTGTTGTCCGTAGTTGGATAAGTGTGCACAGTTGGATTTGTGTTGCCATAGTTGGATAAGTGTGCACAGTTGTTGGCAAACACACGAGTGAAGAAGAAAGGGAAGAAAAGTTGGGAAATTCTTTCTTTTGCGGTGAGACATTTACATCTGTAGCCAAACAGAAATAAAGTCACTCAAATTACACCACTGCAAGTATTTTCCATTTCACGGATTTGTTGTGCATTCTAGAACGTGCCAGCCCTTTATGAGGTGTGTGTGAGAGGGGCTTCCCGAGCTGTACCCCGATGAAACCACATCGAAGAGCCAGTGGTGTGAAGACACTGAGAGAGGAGGCCATTTCCTGTCAATGACACGTACCTCCCCCATAACACTTCACACCTTTAGAGTCTGCATAAAGCAGACCCCACATCTGATTGAGATGTTCTTCATCATGTGTGCTCAGGTACCTGTGCTGCTCGCTGGCCTCTGGATCCTCTACACCTGGGGTGCATTTGCAGGTAATTGCATGAACAGTTTTTCTGGAAACTTCTTTCTTTCTGTATCTTCAGAGTTGTGTAAAAATGTAACTACAACGTCGGGGTCATTAAATCGTTCAGATGGGGCTGGAGTGTCCATTGTTGGAGGGGAGAAGATTAAGGCTCACTCCAAACCGTGGATGGCATCCATCCAGGTCAAAGGGAAGCACATCTGTGGAGGATTCCTCATTCAGGACCAGTGGGTTCTTACTGCTGCCCACTGTAAAGGGGTATGCTCATAGACTGTAAATTACATTAATATTGCATGGAGGTTTCTCTGGTACATGAACAGAAACTGTGTGTGTTTTTTTGTGTGTGTGTGTGTGTGTGTGCGTGTGTGTGTGTGTGTGTCTGTGTGTGTGCATGTGCGTGTGCGTGTGTGCGTGTGCGTTTGTGTGTGTGTGTGTGTGTGCATGTGTGTGTGTGTGCTAACGGTAAAGTGTCCCATGTAGAACCACGTAGAAAAGTACAGTGTGAAAACCTTTGCATATCTGCATTCTGCATCAGCTTAGAATTTACAGTTCTATACCTCATGAAGATTTCATACATGAATAACTAGTAAGATACATCCTATTTCAGATCTGTCAAAAGTTGGAACTTGCGACTGTCCTCTTGGGCGCTCACTCTCTGAAGAATGTGAAAAACACAATTCCTGTGGGAATCGAGAGCTGTAAAAACCCCCCTACCTTTGACGAGAAAACAAAAGTTGATGATATCATGTTAATTAAGGTATTCATTATTTACCAAGTCTCATCTTTTTCTAAACAATCGTATTTGATACATGCAATCCATTATTTAGAGAATTGATTTCTTGAAAACAAAAAGCAACTCTATTTGGAATGGCTATTGGTGATCTTCTCATAGCTCAAGGACAAAGTCAAGGTCAAGAAGGAGAAAGTGAAACCAGCGAAACTACCTAAATCGCCCGAAGATGTTCCGCCTTACACAAAGTGCCAGGTGATTGGCTGGGGATACACAGACCAAAAACTCAAAAAGCCCTCCGACGTCCTCCGGGGTGTGGACGTGGCCATCATAGACCGCGATTACTGCAACTGCCTCTACAAACTCTATCCAGTCATCACAGAAGACATGCTCTGTGCAGGCAACAAAACGCGACTGCATGACACCTGCGCGGTATGTATTAAGTATTGACAGGAGGTTATAAAAACATATCAACATCTCTAAAACTCATGTTTAAAAAGTCTGCTGGATGGATGCTTTGTTGACTTTGCTTTTATTTTCCTTTTTTTCAGCTTGACTCTGGAGGCCCCCTAGAATGTAACAAGAATGTTGTAGGCCTTGTGTCTGGATGGGAGGGATGTGGAGACCCCAAGAAACCTGGGGTGTACACTCGCCTCTCAAAGAAACACATGTCCTGGATCAATAAAATCATCAAAGGGCAGTCCAACAGCACCTTTGAGATAAATGATTGAATTCACATGAAATTGTGTAATGTGAACTATATTCTCCAACGACATCATAGTGGTCTTTGTAAAAGTTTAGGAAAACATAAATGTAATATTGACACTGACAGTTGGCAATTAAAAAACATACAGGTATTCTGAGAAAAGATGCATGGCTTGTTTTCTTTATGAGCAAACATACAATTATGGGAAATGTTAAGGGTGATTGTCATAACAAAACGGCCTTTTCTATTCAACAGCCCATGTTTCTATCACTCTTAAAGGCATAGCCCTGGATTCTAACCAAAAGTTGTTGATATTTTAGTTCAAAAGCCAATCAAATTACACCCCTCCCCTCTGTTCTCCTGAAGCAACATGTTGATTGGTTGGAACAGTGAATGGCTTGTGCCGATCTTGTGATTGGTTTCCTATTTAAAGGACTGTGCATAACTCACACACTAGACTGGCAGCTAGAGGAGTGTGAGGAAAATTTCAGTCAATTTGACAAAAATAATAATGAACTATAATCAAGGACTACACCTTTAAGGCAAGCCAATAATTAAGTAAGGTAGTATTTTACTATATTATTTCCTAACACATAGTCACCACCAGTAGTCTTGTAGTCTTTTACTTATAGGCAGACACATTTAGATGTGAGGTGTTTTGATCACAAAGAACTACATTTATATGGCACAAAACAAATGAAAAGATGCTGGAGGAGTGCCTGACAACAGGACTGGCAAAAATCTGCAAATTACTGTAATTGTGGAAAGTACAAAACAAATTCTGCTTATTAAAACATATTTGAATGATGAAAAAAATATGATTGTCCACAGAAAACATGACATTTTCTGAGTGAGTATACTGATTTTGGAATGGCAGTATACTGTATATCATGAGAACAACGTCACGTTCATTTGTTTACATGATAAAAAACCTGTTTGTTAAGAAACTCATCACTCAGATGTGTTGATGAGCCACACATGGCATGCAAACTATTGTGTGCTCTTTGGCACAGTATATTGCTAAGCAGAACCACTGACTGGTAAACCATATCAGAGAGGGAAAAAAAGTGTCGTTTGAGATGTGAGCCCATTGGTACTGGTTCCAAACACTTCCTGCCACTGAATTACTGAGTCATAAAAGGCAGATCCATCCTACTGAGAGCAGGCAACCTGCTTTAGGGAGAAAAGGAGGCAAGGATAAAACAGCAAGCTTGTGAATTCAACTAAGCTGTCAGGTGTCAGGTGTCAGATGTCAGATGTAGGCCTATGCTGGACGCCCTCAGATATTTAAATTAGATATGCACTTACAGGAATAAGAAAAAAACACAGGCGGCTGCGTTAATTGCATTAATTCAAACAAAAAACTACATTAAATATTTCAAATGAATTGCAAACTTTACATTTTTACACCACTAATTGTGTATTCAAATGGAGCATAGACATTGGCAACAATTGACACTAGTCGCTGAGCAGAGCACCACTACAAACAGGCCCACCGTTTCAAAAGTCAGCGCTTGATGTGTGAATGAAAACAATGTCAGATCACACCTTTTGCATGAAAGCCTTGCAGAGCAACACACAGGGAGGAAACTAGCCCCTAACCCTAGCCCTAGCCCCGCCACAATCACTTATTTACTCTTTAGCATGCAACACTACCATGGCGCTGTCTGACTGAGAATGGCTATGATTACCCACTTGCTAATGGGCGTTCTGTGCCTTTCTCTCATCTACCTCTAGCCTAATGTTATAAGCAGTGACGCTGAGCCTCTTGTCCCTGGGCTGCATGAATCCTGTTGTTAAGGGGCAGAATATGGGAAATGGGTCTTTAAAGAGGCCGAATGCTTTCCAGTTTGGCCCCAACAAAGCCTGCCTCCTGTACCTATTGAACTCTCAGCCTTGAGTGTCGCGGGCATACACAGTAAACCACTAGCGTAGCTATGTCAGTTATCGGACAGTTTGTTAAAAATCGGCCATTCTGTTAAACAATCGATATGCTAAGTTTAATAATAGATTACGATATGTTGTTTTTTTTGTGTGTGTGTGTGTGTTTTTGCACTGTTTTTATGCAAATTATGTATTGGATTATTGTTGTCCATAGTTGGATAAGTGTGCACAGTTGTGACATTTAAAATTGTAGCCGAACAGAAATAAAGTACAATTATTAAATAAAGACACTCAAATCACACTTCACTGCAAGTATTTTCCATTCCAAAGATTTGTTCAAGAATGTTGTGCCTTCTAGAACGTGCCAGAGTGAGAGCGTTCTATGAGGTGTGTGTGTGAGGGGCTTCCCGAGCTGTACCCTGATGAAACCACATCGAAGAGCCAGTGGTGTGAAGACACTGAGAGAGGAGGCCATTTCCTGTCCATGACACGTACCTCCCCCATAACACTTCACACCTTTAGAGTCTGCATAAAGCAGACCCCACATCTGATTGAGATGTTCTTCATCATGTGTGCTCAGGTACCTGTGCTGCTCGCTGGTCTAATCCTCTGCACTTGGGGTGCATTTGCAGGTAATTGCATGAACAGTTTTTCTGGAAACTTCTTTCTTTCTGTATCTTCAGAGTTGTGTAAAAATGTAACTACAACGTCGGGTCATTAAATCGTTCAGATGGGGCTGGAGTGTCCATTGTTGGAGGGGAGAAGATTAAGGCTCACTCCAAACCGTGGATGGCATCCATCCAGGTCGACAAGAAGCACATCTGTGGAGGATTCCTCATTCAGGACCAGTGGGTTCTTACTGCTGCCCACTGTAAAGGGGTATGCTCATAGACTGTAAATTACATTAATATTGCATGGAGGTTTCTATGGTACGTGAACAGAAACTGTGTGTGTTTTTTTGTGTGTGTGTGTGTGTGCGTGTGCGTGTGTGTGTGTGTCTGTGTGTGTGCATGTGCGTGTGTGTGTGTGTGTGTGTGTGTGTGTGTGTGTGTGTGCTAACGGTTAAGTGTCCCATGTAGAACCACGTAGAAAAGTACAGTGCGAAAACCTGTGAATATCTGCATACATACATACATACATACATACATACATACATACATACATACATACATACATTTTACATCAGCTTACAAATACAGTTCAATACCTCATGAAGATTTCATACATGAATAACAAATAAGATACATCCTATTTCAGATCTGTCAAAGGTTGGACCTTGCGTCTGTCCTCTTGGGCGCTCACTCTCTGAAGAATGAGAAAAACACAATTCGGGTGGGAATCGAGAGCTGTGAAAGACCCAGTACCTTCGATTTGAAAACAAATGTTGATGATATCATGTTAATGAAGGTATTATTAATCAAAGTGTCATCTTTTTCTAAGGAATCTTATTTGATACATGCAATCCATTATTTAGAAAATTGATTTCTTGAAAACAAAAAGCAACTCTATTTGGAATTCATCGAAAGGTTATTGCTGATCTTCTCATAGCTCAAGAAAAAAGTCAAGGTCAAGAAGCAGAAAGTGAAACCAGTGAAACTACCTAAAAAGTGCAAAGACGTTCCGCCTAAGACAATGTGCCAGGTGATTGGCTGGGGTTCCACAGACCCAAAAAGCACAAAGCCCACAGACATCCTCCAAGGTGTGAACGTGGCCATCATAGGCCGCGATGACTGCACCAGCATCTACAATGGCTTCAAAGTCATATCAGCAGACATGCTCTGTGCAGGCAACAAAAAGCCAATGAATGACACCTGCACGGTATGTATAAAGTCTTCAAAAGAATCAACAATATCAGGTTACTGACAGGAGGTTATAAAAAACAACCTCAACCTCTCTAAAACTCTTGTTTAAAAGTCTGCTGGATGGATGCATTGTAGACGTTGCTTTTATTTTCCTTTTTTTCCAGGGAGACCAGGGAGGCCCCCTAGAATGTAAGAAGATTGTTGTAGGCCTTGTGTCTGGAGCAGAGGGATGTGGAGACCCCAAGAAACCTGGGGTGTACACTCGCCTCTCAGAGAGACACATGTCCTGGATCAATAAAATCATCAAAGGGCAGTCCAACAACACCTTTGAGATAAATAATTGAATTCACATGAAATTGTGTTATGTAAACTATATACTCCAACGACATTATAGTGGTCTTTGTAAAAGTTTAGGAAAACATAAATGTAATATTGACACTGACAATTGGCAATTAAAAAACAGGTATTCTGAGAAAAGATGCATGGCTTGTTTTCTTTATGAGCAAACATACAATTATGGGAAATGTTAAGGGCGATTGTCATAACAAAAAGGCCTGTTCTATTCAACAGCCCATGTTTCTATCACTCTTAAAGGCATAGCCCTGGATTCTAATCAAAAGTTGTTGATATTTTAGTTCAAAAGCCAATCAGATCACACCCCTTCCCCTCTGTTCTCCTGAAGCAACATGTTGATTGGTTGGAATAGTGAATGGCTTGTTCCGATCTTGTGTTGGTTTCCTATTTAAAGGACTGTGCATAACTCACACACTAGACTGGCAGCTAGAGGAATGTGAGGAGAATTTCAGTGAATTTGACAAAAAGAATAATGAACTATAATCAAGGACTGCACCTTTAAGGCAAGCCCAAATATAAGTAAGGTAGTATTTTCCTATTTTATTTCCTAACACAGTCACCACCAGTAGTCTTGTAGTCTTTTACTTATAGGCAGACACATTTAGATGTGAGGTGTTTTGATCACAAAGAACTACATTTATACACAAAACAAATGAAAAGATGCTGGAGGAGTGCCTGACAACTGGACTGGCAAAAATCTGCAAATTGCTGTAATTGCTGCAACTGTGGAAAGTACAAAACAAATTCTGCTTATTAAAACATATTTGAATGATGAAAAAAATATGAGTGTCCACGGAAAACATGACATATGCTGAGTGAGTATACTGATTTTGGAATGTCAGTATACTGTATATCATGAGAACAACGTCACGCTCATTTGTTTACATGATAAAAAACCTGTTTGTTAAGAAACTCATCACTCAGATGTGTTGATGAGCAACCCATGGCATGCAAAATATTGTGTGCTCTTTGGCACAGTATATTGCTAAACAGAACCACTGACTGGTAAACCATATCAGAGAGGGAAAAAAAGTGTCATTTGAGATGTGAGCCCATTGGTACTGGTTCCAAACACTTCCTGTCACTGAATTACTGAGTCATTAAAGGCAGATCCATCCTACTGAGAGCAGGCAACCTGCTTCAGGGAGAAAAGGAGGCAAGGATAAACCTGCAAGCTTGTGAATTCAACTAAGCTGTCAGGTGTCAGGTGTCAGATGTCAGATGTAGGCCTATGCTGGACGGCCTCAGATATTTAAATTAGATATGCACTTACAGGAATAAGAAAAAATCCCAGGCGGCTGCATTAATTGCATTAATTAAAAAAAAAATAATGCATTCAATATTTCAAATTAATCGCAAACATTACATTTTTACACCACTAATTGTATATTCAAATGGAGCATGGACATTGGCAACAATTGACACTAGTCGCTGAGCAGAGCACCACTACAAATAGGCCCACCGTTTCAAAACTCAGCGCTTGATGTGTAAATGAAAACAATGTCAGATCACACCTTTTGCATGAAAGCCTTGCAGAGCAACACACAGGGAGGAAACTAGCCCCTAACCCTAGCCCTAGCCCCGCCACAATCACTTATTTACTCTTTAGCATGCAACACTACCATGGCGCTGTCTGACTGAGAATGGCTATGATTACCCACTTGCTAATGGCCGTTCTGTGCCTTTCTCTCATCTACCTCTAGCCTAATGTTATAAGCAGTGACGCTGAGCCTCTTGTCCCTGGGCTGCATGAATCCTGTTGTTAAGGGGCAGAATATGGGAAATGGGTCTTTAAAGAGGCTGAATGCTTTCGAGCTCGGCCCCAACAAAGCCTGCCTCCTGTAGCTCTTGAACTCAGCCTTGAGTTGGGTTGAGTGTCGGGGGCAAACACAGTACACAGATTGTTGTTTCCTTTTATGTGTGTGTGTGTGTTTTTTCGTACGTTTTTTATGCAAATTATTTATTGGATTTGTGTTGTCCATAGTTGGATAAGTGTGCACAGTTGTTGGCAAACACACGAGTGAAGAAGAAAGGGAAGAAAAGTCAGGGGCAATTCTTTCTTTCGCGGTGAGACATTTACAACTGAAGCCAAACAGAAATAAAGTCACTCAAATTACACTTCACTGAAAGTATTTTCCCTTTCACGGATTTGTTGTGCATTCTAGAACGTGCCAGAGTGAGAGTGCTCTATGAGGTGTGTGTGTGAGGGGCTTCCCGAGCTGTACCCCGATGAAACCACATCGAAGAGCCAGTGGTGTGAAGACACTGAGAGAGGAGGCCATTTCCTGTCCATGACACGTACCTCCCCCATAACACTTCACACCTTTAGAGTCTGCATAAAGCAGACCCCACATCTGATTGAGATGTTCTTCATCATGTGTGCTCAGGTACCTGTGCTGCTCGCTGGTCTAATCCTCTGCACTTGGGGTGCATTTGCAGGTAATTGCATGAACAGTTTTCTGGAAACTTCTTTCTTTCTGTATCTTCACAGTTGTGTAAAAATGTAACTACAACGTCGGGTCATTAAATCGTTCAGATGGGGCTGGAGTGTCCATTGTTGGAGGGAAGGAGATTAAAGCTCACTCCAAACCGTGGATGGCATCCATCCAGGTCAAAGGGAAGCACATCTGTGGAGGATTCCTCATTCAGGACCAGTGGGTTCTTACTGCTGCCCACTGTAAAGGGGTATGCTCATAGACTGTAAATTACATTAATATTGCATAGAGGTTTCTATTGTAAATGAACAGAAACTGTGTGTGTTTTTGTGTGTGTGTGTGTGTGTGCGTGTGTGTGTGCATGTGCGTGTGCGCGTGCGCGTGTGCGTGTGCGTGTGTGTGTGTGTGTGCATGTGTGTGTGTGTGCTAACGGTAAAGTGTCCCACGTAGAACCACGTAGAAAAGTACAGTGTGAAAACCTTTGCATATCTGCATTCTGCATCAGCTTAGAATTTACAATTCTATACCTCATGAAGATTTCATACATGAATAACAAATAAGATACATCCTATTTCAGATCTGTCAAAGGTTGGAACTTGCGTCTGTCCTCTTGGGCGCTCACTCTCTGAAGAATGTGAAAAACACAATTCCTGTGGGAATCGAGAGCTGTAAAACCCCCCCTACCTTTGACGAGAAAACAAAAGTTGATGATATCATGTTAATTAAGGTATTCATTATTTACCAAGTCTCATCTTTTTCTAAGGAATCTTATTTGATACATGCAAACCATTATTTAGAAAATTGATTTCTTGAAAACAAAAAGCAACTCTATTTGGAATTCATCAAATGGCTATTGGTGATCTTCTCATAGCTCAAGGACAAGGTCAAGGTCAAGAAGGAGAAAGTGAAACCAGTGAAACTACCTAAATCGCAGAAAGATGTTCCGGCTCACACAAAGTGCCAGGTGATTGGCTGGGGATCCACAGACCCAAAAGGCATAAAGCCCACAGACGTCCTCCAAAGTGTGGATGTGGACATCCTAGACCGCGATTACTGCAACTGCCTCTACAAACTCTATCCAGTCATCACAGAAGACATGCTCTGTGCAGGCAACAAAACGGCACTGCATGATACCTGCGCGGTATGTATTAAGTATTGACAGGAGGTTATAAAAACATATCAACATCTCTAAAACTCATGTTTAAAAAGTCTGCTGGATGGATGCTTTGTTGACTTTGCTTTTATTTTCCTTTTTTTCAGCTTGACTCTGGAGGCCCCCTAGAATGTAACAAGAATGTTGTAGGCCTTGTGTCTGGATGGGAGGGATGTGGAGACCCCAAGAAACCTGGGGTGTACACTCGCCTCTCAAAGAAACACATGTCCTGGATCAATAAAATCATCAAAGGGCAGTCCAACAGCACCTTTGAGATAAATGATTGAATTCACATGAAATTGTGTAATGTGAACTATATTCTCCAACGACATCATAGTGGTCTTTGTAAAAGTTTAGGAAAACATAAATGTAATATTGACACTGACAGTTGGCAATTAAAAAACATACAGGTATTCTGAGAAAAGATGCATGGCTTGTTTTCTTTATGAGCAAACATACAATTATGGGAAATGTTAAGGGCGATTGTCATAACAAAAAGGCCTGTTCTATTCAACAGCCCATGTTTCTATCACTCTTAAAGGCATAGCCCTGGATTCTAACCAAAAGTTGTTGATATTTTAGTTCAAAAGCCAATCAAATTACACCCCTCCCCTCTGTTCTCCTGAAGCAACATGTTGATTGGTTGGAACAGTGAATGGCTTGTGCCGATCTTGTGATTGGTTTCCTATTTAAAGGACTGTGCATAACTCACACACTAGACTGGCAGCTAGAGGAATGTGAGGAGAATTTCAGTGAATTTGACAAAAAGAATAATGAACTATAATCAAGGACTGCCCCTTTAAGGCAAGCCCAAATAAAAGTAAGGTAGTATTTTCCTATTTTATTTCCTAACACAGTCACCATCAGTAGTCTTGTAGTCTATTACTTATAGGCAGACACATTTAGATGTGAGGTGTTTTGATCACAAAGAACTACATTTATACACAAAACAAATGAAAAGATGCTGGAGGAGTGCCTGACAACTGGACTGGCAAAAATCTGCAAATTGCTGTAATTGCTGCAACTGTGGAAAGTACAAAACAAATTCTGCTTATTAAAACTTATTTGAATGATGAAAAAAATATGAGTGTCCACGGAAAACATGACATATGCCCCTAGAATGTAAGAAGATTGTTGTAGGCCTTGTGTCTGGAATGCTAATGGCCGTTCTGTGCCTTTCTCTCATCTACCTCTAGCCTAATGTTATAAGCAGTGACGCTGAGCCTCTTGTCCCTGGGCTGCATGAATCCTGTTGTTAAGGGGCAGAATATGGGAAATGGGTCTTTAAAGAGGCTGAATGCTTTCGAGCTCGGCCCCAACAAAGCCTGCCTCCTGTAGCTCTTGAACTCAGCCTTGAGTTGGGTTGAGTGTCGGGGGCAAACACAGTACACAGATTGTTGTTTTCTTTTATGTGTGTGTGTGTGTGTTTTTTCGTACGTTTTTTATGCAAATTATTTATTGGATTTGTGTTGTCCATAGTTGGATAAGTGTGCACAGTTGTTGGCAAACACACGGGTGAAGAAGAAAGGGAAGAAAAGTCAGGGGCAATTCTTTCTTTCGCGGTGAGACATTTACAACTGAAGCCAAACAGAAATAAAGTCACTCAAATTACACTTCACTGAAAGTATTTTCCCTTTCACGGATTTCTTGTGCATTCTAGAACGTGCCAAAGTGAGAGTGCTCTATGAGGTGTGTGTGTGAGGGGCTTCCCGAGCTGTACCCCGATGAAACCACATCGAAGAGCCAGTGGTGTGAAGACACTGAGAGAGGAGGCCATTTCCTGTCAATGACACGTACCTCCCCCATAACACTTCACACCTTTAGAGGCTGCATAAAGCAGACTCCACATCTGATTGAGATGTTCTTCATCATGTGTGCTCAGGTACCTGTGCTGCTCGCTGGTCTAATCCTCTGCACTTGGGGTGCATTTTCAGGTAATTGCATGAACAGTTTTTCTGGAAACTTCTTTCTTTCTGTATCTTCACAGTTGTGTAAAAATGTAATTACAACGTGGGGTCATTAAATCGTTCAGATGGGGCTGGAGTGTCCATTGTTGGAGGGAAGGAGATTAAAGCTCACTCCAAACCGTGGATGGCATCCATCCAGGTCGACAAGAAGCACATCTGTGGAGGATTCCTCATTCAGGACCAGTGGGTTCTTACTGCTGCCCACTGTAAAGGGGTATGCTCATAGACTGTAAATTACATTAATATTGCATGGAGGTTTCTATGGTACGTGAACAGAAACTGTGTGTGTTTTTTTGTGTGTGTTTGTGTGTGCGTGTACGTGTGTGTGTGTGTCTGTGTGTGTGCATGTGCGTGTGTGCGTGTGTATGTGTGTGCATGTGTGTATGTGTGTGTGTGCTAACGGTAAAGTGTCCCATGTAGAACCAGTGCAAAAACCTGTGAATATCTGCATACATACATACATACATTTTACATCAGCTTAGAATTTACAGTTCTATACCTCATGAAGAATTCATACATGAATAACAAATAAGATACATCCTATTTCAGATCTGTCAAAAGTTGGAACTTGCGACTGTCCTCTTGGGCGCTCACTCTCTGAAGAATGAGAAAAACACAATTCGGGTGGGAATCGAGAGATGTGCAATCCCCCGTACCTTCAGCATGACAACACGAGCTAATGATATCATGTTAATGAAGGTATTAATTATTTACCAAGTCTCATCTTTTTCTAAGGAATCATATTTGATTCATGCAATACATTATTTAGAGAATTGATTTCTTGAAAACAAAAAGCAACTCTATTTGGAATTCATCGAATGGCTATTGGTGATCTTCTCATAGCTCAGGGACAAAGTCAAGGTCAAGAAGGAGAAAGTGAAACCAGCGAAACTACCTAAATCGCCCAAAGATGTTCCGCCTTACACACAGTGCCAGGTGATTGGCTGGGGATACACAGACCAAAAACTCAAAACGCCCTCAGACGTCCTCCGAGGTGTGGACGTGGCGATCATAGACCGTGATTACTGCAACTGCCTCTACAATCGCAGTCCAGTCATCACAGCAGACATGCTCTGTGCAGGCAACAAAAAGCCACTGCATGACTCCTGCACGGTATGTATAAAGTCTTCAAAAGAATCAACAATATCAGGTTATTGACAGGAGGTTATAAAAACCAGTGGGCGACAGTGGTACAGGAGGTAGAGAAGTAGAGAAGTCGTTTAGTAATCAGAAGGTTATTAGTTCAATTCCCTGTGGAAGCGTCCTTGAGCAAGACGCTGAACCCCTAATTGCTCCTGATGTGCAGTGTGCCATCAGTGTAAATGTAAAAATGTGTATACATCCTTGTAAGTCGCTTTGGATAAAAGCATCTGCTAAATGACTAAATGTAAATGTCTAAAACTCTTGTTTAAAAGTCTGCTGGATGGATGCTTTGTGGATTTTGCTTGAATGTTCCTGTTTCCAGGGAGACTCTGGAGGCCCCCTAGAATGTAACAAGAATGTTGTAGGCCTTGTGTCTGGAGGAACGGGATGTGGAGACCCCAAGAAACCTGGGGTGTACACTCACCTCTCAAAGAAACACATGTTCTGGATCACTAAAATCCTCAAAGGGCAGTCCAACAACACCTTTGAGATAAATGATTGAATTCACATGAAATTGTGTAATGTGAACTATATTCTCCAACGACATTATAGTGGTCTTTGTAAAAGTTTAGGAAAACATAAATGTAATATTGACACTGACAGTTGGCAATTAAAAAACATACAGGTATTCTGAGAGAAGATGCATGGCTTGTTTTCTTTATGAGCAAACATACAATTATGGGAAATGTTAAGGGTGATTGTCATAACAAAAAGGCCTTTTCTATTCAACAGCCCATGTTTCTATCACTCTTAAAGGCATAGCCCTGGATTCTAATCAAAAGTTGTTGATATTTTAGTTCAAAAGCCAATCAGATCACACCCCTCCCCTCTGTTCTCCTGAAGCAACATATTGATTGGTTGGAATAGTGAATGGCTTGTGCCGATCTTGTGATTGGTTTCCTATTTAAAGGACTGTGCATAACTCACACACTAGACTGGCAGCTAGAGGAATGTGAGGAGAATTTCAGTGAATTTGACAAAAAGAATAATGAATTATAATCAAGGACTGCACCTTTAAGGCAAGCCCAAATAGGTACTATTTGCCTATATTATTTCCTACCACAAAGTGACCACCAGTAGTGTTATAGTTTTGTACTATATGTATATTTCTCCTTTAAAATGTATCTTGTACGAACTACTGCAAAGGTGCGTAATGCTGAAGTCAATAATCAGTTTTTTTCCAGAACGGAATTGTTTTCCGGCTGTCTCGCTGCTCCATTCAATCAATAGAAAACAAACTTAGGCTCTCTATGCACTTGTGAGGCTAAATAATCGTATCCAACGTTCACCATAAGGCTTATTGGAAAAAAGATAAAAGTATAGTATTTTTGTCACAGATGTGGTTTTATGTTATGAAATATCATTCAATATGAAAAGGTCACACAGAAATGAAAGGAAAGCAAGTGACTTTAAAGAGGCTTTACTAGAACTATCATTTCTGGAAAATAGAAAAAAGTTGTGAACATGAGGCTGGCAGCAATATACATACTTGTTAGTCGTAACATTACATAGTATTGCCAAATGCAGTATTGCCAGATACTGAAAGAAGAACCATGTCAATGAAAGGCTTTGTGCAGTATCTCTAAAATACCAGTGACACAAAGTATGGACAGCAGAAACTCAAAATTAGCATCTCTGACTGCAATGAGTGGCTAGCACTCCTCATTATCATCTCTGCTGTGATTCACCGTATAGAAGGGTGTGAACCCTACAATCCCAGCGGCTACAAGGCCAAAGAAACAGCACTGAGGCTTGAGCCAGCGCCCCACCTTCAACCACCAATGTAAACTTACAAAATATTTTATTTTGGTAAATTATTTCGAATTAAAATAACGTTAAAATAAAGAGAAATGAAGCCTGAAGAGGTGGACACATACTGATACAGCTGGAAACAGCACGTTTTTTATGGAATATCAACCGAGGCGTACAAAGAACCATTTCCTGCAACATTCACAAAAACATTTCCAAGAAGTAGAATGCATCTCACAACGTGAACTACCCCCTTCTTAGAGCAGTGCAAAATGGCTCTATCAAGACCAGAAGGAGAAGTGGAAGGCCCAGGTGCAGAGCTTTGCAGGAGGATAAAACCCCATCACTCTCTCTCTTCCAGTTTGAGAAATCGATGCCTCAGAAATTCTCAGCTGGCAGCTTTATTGAACAGACCTGCAGAACAGCAGTCTCGTCTTTAGTAGTACAGAGGCAACACTGGACTTCTGGCGTTACAGGCAGGGTTTCAAAGATAATGGAGAATAATTAAAAATACGATGGCCAAAACAACACGGACACTGGGCGGAGGGTGATTGGAAAAATGTGTTATAGGTCTTGTAGTCTTTTACTTATAGGCAGACACATTTAGATGTGAGGTGTTTTGATCACAAAGAACTACATTTATATGGTGCAAAACAAATGAAAAGATGCCGGAGGAGTGCCTGACAACTGGACTGTCAAAAATTGCTGAAATCGCTGCAACTGTGGAAAGTACAAAACAAATTCTGCTTGTTAAAACTTATTTGAATGAGAAAAAAAAATATGAGAGTCCATGGAAAACATATCAGAGAGGGAAAAAAGTGTCGTTTGAGATGTGAGCCCATTGGTACTGGTTCCAAACATTTCCTGCCACTGAATTACTGAGTCATAAAAGGCAGATCCATCCTACTGAGAGCAGGCAACCTGCTTCAGGGAGACAAGGAGGCTGAATTAGATGAGGACAGCGTGATGCCAACTCCAGTCCTTTGCCATAGCGGATACTTGTCTTTCAAACCAGAGAGGCGCCTTCCTTTTTAAGCATCAAGACAGAAGCCTCTTTCAGACACTGCAAATGTCTGTCCAAATCTCTCAGAAAATACAGCCTCTTCCAAGAAAGCATTTTCGGGCTCGGGGCCAAGATGATCTCCAACCCCTCCACCCGCGCTCGGGTCGCTAGTGCCTTGGGCCCGGGGTCATCTGTACCCTTTGAACTCCCCTGCCAGCTTAGAGGCCCACATCTCCCCCCGCTTGCAGGGAAGTACTGTATAGTGATCCGTGTCAAATTAATACACAGAACAGTACTACCATCTACTGGGCAGACCCTACACAGAGTTCATTCAGAGACTATTACCTACTTGTTTCGAAGATTAAAAAAATACACAAGCGTGTAATGCATGGTTTAAGCTGTGTGCAATCTTGTGATCAATATCCCACGGCTCAAAGAGGTCTTTACGAGAACGGTATGAGTTTGCAAGCACATGCTTTCTCACCTAATTTTTTATATATTTCAGTTGGGTAAATCGGTTGAAAAACTGGGCTAGGCTTGGGGCGTATTAGATGACTTCAGCCGTGTCTTTTTCACGGCCAGTGTCCAGCGACTCTCATCATAACCTGCACTGGGGACCCTGAGAAAAACACCATTTCATCCTATTACATCACTACCAGGACGGTCTAGTTATGGGCATTGCGGTTCTTTTCTGTGGTCCACGGCCGCCTAGTTTAGGCAACCATCTTGAGTCCCGTGGATTTCTCCCCAGTTTCTCTCAAGTAGCCTACCCTTAACTCAATAAAATTCAAACTACCGCAAATGACCTTTAACTATAAAAGACGTATCAGACAGCATGTTGCATACAAGTTGCAATGTATTAGGAAGAAAGCATTTGGCCTGATCGTGTGATTTCTGTTGTCTACTTCACGGCGCAGTGCTTGCATCCTCGCATAATTATAGTGTGCATCGGACTTTATTGACGGGCCAAACAACAAATCATAGCAGTAACTGTACAATTCAAGCCGCTTGCTTTCTAAGACAGCTACCCCGAATATTGACAGGTGTTACCATCGGACGAATAGGCTAGATGTCTCACTCGAGAAAAAGTGGGGAATCACGACAGTCCGAATCGGCATAGGCTACTGTACACCGGGAACGGTGTAACATTACAGCCAGTCACGAGGACACAAGGGAGATGACGTCACGATTTACCGGGGGAACAATCGGAGGGAGAGAGCGCCACTGAGCAGGCTGCAGGCAGGCCACCTCAATGGACTCACTGGTAGCTAATGCATTAAGCTAGCATAGTCCAGCCTCACGGATCTGCCTGTTGTGTCCAGCGTTGCTCATAATTTACCGTTTCCCTATGCATGTAGACATTTGTGCTGAATTAAATGCCGCGTAGACTAGTCAGTAAGCGCTGAAAACTCTCATCTGCACCAAATCGCTCAACTCTGTGTCGCAGAACTTTTGTTAAGTAGGTAAGTGTTCAGAACCTGGAAAACACTTTCCCCAGCATGATTCTTACCACTTTTGTATTACTAGTGGGAAGGTTTCCGGTAGCTGCAACAAAGTTCTGTTCATTGTGCTGAGGATACGTGAAGGAATGCGATCATGTTTCATTTGTTTCTTCAGTTGTTCTTTTGTATTATTATAGATACTTTGTTCTTGGGTGACTGAATCGCTGGTTCTGACACGAGCCATGGATATACAAACGTATTCGCTCGCATCATGTTGAAGCGTTAATTCATTAAAAAAAAAAAAAAAAAAAACTTGGGTTCCAACTGCCTTTCTTTACCGTGGATAGTTCGTTTTATGGATATCAATGTTTCTGGTGTGTGTAGATTGAATAGATTATGTGTGCACTGCGGGTTACCGTATTGCTTTCCACCACATTTTAAAGAGCACTCTTGTAAAGAATCATCTCGGCGCTTTCTCACTGTGGGACTTTGAATATTGACTGAGTTAGTTTGTAAACTGGCTACTCGGCCCCAGGCACGCTTGCCACAAATGACGAACAGACTCAATGTGCCGCTTAAAGCCTGAGCCTCTGATTCCTGTTCTGAAGCGCCCTGGTGAGTTTACACTGTGAATTCTAGTTTCTGTATAGTTTCCAGTCAGCGATCTTCACTTGTAACAAGACAGCGAATGGTATGGGGATGTGTATTTTCCAGACACAATGTGTAACCAACTTGTTTTGAACCTTATATGTTGTATTTTTGCCATGCAGATCATCTGGGCTGTCTCAAAACTGAATGGAATAACATGAAAAGCCTAAAAGCAAAGTTCAGGAAAAGTGATGTGAGTAACAGTTCTCTTTAATATGCTATTTGTGAGCTTATGATCTGACCTTTGCTTCATGTCTCAGTGGCAGTCACCTAACCAGAGCGGTACAGTGTTCAGCAAAGTCACAGCGAATTGAAATGGCTTTCTGTGATTCATTATGATTCATTAGTCAAGAAAAATCCTCCACCCAGATATATCCAGATAGTACATGTCATGGACTACATCCTGTGAGTCACGTCTGCTACGCATCCATTGAACCTGGTCTTCAAAAAAATTAACAATGCCTTGCTTTGGAAGCAACCTTTTTTAAACTCGGAAGAAACTCCCAGTCCTTGTGTTCAAGATAAAAGTGAAACTCTTAGAAAACACTGTGCTGGCGGCTTCCTGTTAGATGGAGTGTCTTCCCATTTGTTCTTGGGAGCTGTCACCAGGAAGAGAAATTCCAGGGGTAGTGGTTGGATTCCTCGGAGTTTGACTCATCAGGCAATTACTATGACCATAATGGAGCCTCAGCAATCCTGAGGAGGAGAATGTGGTTTTTATATGACGGCACTTACATTTTTTTGACTCTGTGTTAGGAATGTTCTTAAAAGGTAATGTTCTGTTACAGAGACTTCCTACTCAAACTTTAATTTGAGTGACCAATCTACAAAGGAAGCATGTCATTGTGTAGGTAAACAACCAATATGGTACCTTGGAAATAAGGCCTATTGGTTTTTATCCATGTCAAACATAAAGTCACTTCATGTCTTTGTACTTTGTCACTTCTTTGTACGTTTCAAATGTTGCCCAAAATAATATGCCACTGCCTTGTGCAAAGCACTCTCATGATTGCCAAGAATAATTTTCCATCTGAATGATGATGGCGGTTGGGGCATTTTCATTGTTGAAAACTGTAACAGAAAATGGTAATCATGGGGTTTTAATGCGGTATAGCCCAATTCCCGTAGTCTGGCCACTGGGCGTGAAATAGTGGGCTTATTTCACAGTAACGGTTGCTTGGAAACAGTTTTTAGTCAGCACAGTTTCAAAGTACTTCCACCCACATAGCTCTGTCCTCTTACTTCTGCACTTGCTTTACAAAATATCTGGTATCTTACGTGCCCCTTTGCTGTCAGATGTATTACATGTTTTAAATGCAGTGTACAGTGAAAAATTGCAGATATCTTGAACTGGATTTACAGAATGTTACAGAATGTTGTGATTTGTTATAGCTCAGCAAAATATACAGTGTATATATCAGATATCAAATGTACATGCTTAACACCCTTTGTGTTATCTGTACCACAACTGTCTTACTGTACTGATTCCCATGCCCCTGGTCTGATAGTTCTTTGGCATTCTATAATAATCAGAGATTTGATTTGGCTAAAGTGATTGCCGGTAAGACCACAAGGCACGGGCCAAGTGTACTGTGCTCTGCCAGCGGCGCTTTAACAGCGCCATGAGAGTCTAGGGGAAGAAAGGTATCCTTCTGATTCTATTTAAGGTTCTGTGTGTGTGTGTGTGTGTGTGTGTGTGTCAGTGTGTGTCAGCCTTAATTGCACTGGAATCTCTTTCAGAGCCAGGGTTTCAGTCTTCGGGCAAAACATGGGACCTGGAACGCCAAAATAAATAGCTTCTTTTGAGAAGTCATCTAATGGCCAAACAATTCCCAGATGAAATATATCTCAGGGGCACGAGGGATCCAACACAGTATGTGTAAGCCACAAGCTCAGGAGCCTTGTAGTGTGTCAAAAACATTTTGTTATGAGACTCTTTTTTTTTTTTTCTCATTTGTGCTGTCTCACCAGTTCATCCCTTCCCTTGAACATATTTAAGCAGACCTTTGTTCAGTCTCACGGACAACTCCATAGGCCTCGCCAGCCGGTAGATGCTGGCCTAGATTGAAAGAAAAAAAATGGTGCATATTAAGTAGGCGATTGCAGGAACAATTTGGAGCTGTGTGTGTTCCCCCACGGAGATGCATGTAATGTGGCCAGCGCTGCCGACACGTGACCCCCTGGTCTGCGCCCCGGCAGGTGACCCGTCTGTGTGATGAAGTCGAGCCACATTAAACTGTAATACACATATACAATATTTATAGGTTGTTTTGCTTTTTTTCCTCCTCTCTATCTGTTTTTCCTCTCTTTCATCTGTGATTCATTATTTGTGAAGGCACTGGGAGAAATCTGTTTGTTTAGCCGCCGCCCCCCCCCCCCTCCATTTTCACACACACACACACACACACACACACACACACACACACACACACACACACACACAAACATCTCATTTAGCATGATGTAATTAGGCTGTTTATTAGTGTGCGGGCTGGTTTTGAGCAAAGACCTTTCAACAATCAGCAGCGCATAATCAAGGATGCTATTTTTCATTCTACATTCGTATCTTTCTCATGGCTGTCTTTTCCTCACTCTGTGCCACAACGGTTTCTTTTTTAAATCGCTGTTTCTAATTCTTTTCATTATCACAAAGACAAATGGCTTTGCTTTATATTTACCGCGAGGATGTAACGGAATGGTTTTTGAAGATCTCAAGGCAAAGAGGGGTTTTAGTGACGGTTTCTTGAAGTTTTCTGAGCGCTGTCTCTTTGACCTTATAATGCTTCAACATTGTGAACCGGTAGGACAGAAAAGTGGCACCACCAGGAGTCTCCTAAAGCCAGCCTTGTCGACCGGGCCAACTACATGCTAGCCATTTTGTCATCGGATGTGGCCTTGTCTGTGTCTCATTCCAGTTTCCAGCTTCAACAGTTTTGAAGCATTTTAATCAGCACTTACTAAAGTTGCGTGGAGCCAGTGACATCTGCTACGTCCTGAGAATGCTTTTATGCAGCGACAGTTGGTACTCTCTGCCTAATGTTCTTTACAAAAGAGACGCACAGAGACGCACTCATTTCCCTGAGTGTTTTGATAAACTGTCTAATGGCACATTGTGGGTATTTGGGGAGGAATCGCCCTCTAACTCAACTCAGGCAAAAACTGGCCAAATAAAGAGGATGAAGTCATCATGGGCCTTTTAGGGTAGCGGGGGAGGCCAGACCAACCTGTGGTGGTGGGAGGGCAGCGCTGTTGTCTCTATGGCGATAAGTAATACTGAATGTTGTGTGTGTGTGTGTGCGCTTTGAAGGCTTGCCACAGTTGCCTCATCAGTCAGATATGGGTGAAGAATGATGCAAGCAGTCTCCCTGCTTCTCAGCCTCAGTGCAGAAACACAAGCCTCCTCTCTGCCCTGGCATGTACTGCGCGCACACACACACACACACACACACACACACACACACACACACACACACACACACACACATACTAGTACTCGCTTGCACTCAGATTCCCCTCGCAGCCACTCTGACTCAGTTCCATGGCGGCCCTCTAACCAAGCTCATCTGTTCTGCACAGCAGACAGACTGAAGTCTAATTCTCCCTCTATCCCCTGCTCTTGATTGACACTTGAGCAGAACCCAGCCCCTCCCCTGTTCCAGGCCTGAGAGGGAGCAGACCTTTCGCTAGCGGGGACCATTTATATACACGTTAGAATGCTCTATACATGGAGTCCGGTCAGAAATAGCTGGCTGTATTGACGGGGACAGCTGTTAATAATTGGACTATTCTCTGGCTTTAGCAAGGCAGCCAAATGATCACCATTAAATCTCCAAACATTGCCATCAAGGTATTGAGTGGAGAGAACATATAAAACTGTGGCATGCCATACTTGATTTGCGCTGGTAAAACAACACCTCTGCCTGCCCCACTCTTTGCCAACTGAAAAAGCTTGGAAAGGATTGACGTCCATTAACATTCTGCGATTCTATTTTCTCTCTCATGCCTTGACCAATCAGAGCTGTCCAACCATAGAATAGATTTGAGGCCAGTAGTATTTGAGTTCACAGCCCCTGCAAAAAAAAAAAAAAAAAAAAAAAAAGCTTCAGGTGACCAGTAGCAGCAGGTCTGGCAGCGAGGCAAGAAAGCAGATGAGAATGGGAACAACAGGCGCTTGCCATGAGAATTACACTCTGTATTAGCCTACGCCCAGCTGTCTCGCTCAGGGAGATTAACTGAGGCTAGTCTCAGCACCGCCAACCCCCTCTGTTTGGGTCTCCAGACCTAATTCATGTGCCTGCCCTGGATTATATAGCGCTGTGCATCAATGCTGTCAACACAGCTGTCTGGATTGTTCAGTTGTCACGCATTCTCTGTGCCGTGTTGTCTAAACAACGCTCATTTTTTCTGTGTGTGTAAATGCAGGGCCTGTCTGGAATTAGGAGTGTATTATGGTACTATTGTTGGAATTCACCAGAGGTTCAGAGAGGTGAAGCTGCCGATAACGTAGACATACTTTCCTCCCAGCGTGAAGTAATGGTGCCGGCAGCAGATGGAGGATGAGAGGAGAGATCAACATAGAGATTGCAAACAACAGAAGTCAATGTTAAATTTCCTACTTTTTAGGATGTTTTAAAAAAATAAAATGTTATTCATTACTTGGTCGGAGAAGTTTGTCTCTCTGGCAGGTCTTAGAATTTTGAAGTAGTTTTTGTCTGGTTTTTTTTCCCCTTTTCATCACTTCAGTCTTTGTTCTTGTAGTTAATTGAACAATGGCAATTTTACACTAAAAGATTTATTTGGAATGAGTTACAATTATGGGCCGTCCATGTACTGCATCATTTTTTGCCCTCAGACTGAAGGGAAGTCTGGAAACTGTAAGCATTCCAAGTTCAATCGTATTTATTAATAGAGTAGGAAAGGCTATTTGTGCTACAGGAAGTATAGCACGAATGCTATTTTTACAGTGCTGAAGGGTTAAGTCTTCGCTGGCCCCAGAGGAGAATGAAATATGACGAAGTACTCAACATTCCTTGTAAGCAGCAACAAAAAAAGAAAAAAAAAAGAAAGACCAAGAGAGGAAAAAAAGAAATGATGGCGCTGCTTATGTTGTCCTTTCACTAGCCGTACCTCAGCACAGGCTTGATAAATGTCTTCCCAGACTCTGACCTCATCTGAGAGGCTATACAAGGAACGCAAGCACTCTCTTCCCTTAACCGCTGTGCTTTGCAACGATTCCCAGCAATGGGCCTCTATTTTCTTTTTTTTTCTGCCTCCTACGTGAACAAATGCGAGTAAAAAATAAAAAAGCCTGCATAGGCTCTTGCTTTAGGCAAAGTCTCAAGGAACTGAGCATGAAACTCATTTGAAAAAGAGTCTGGTTTGGGAGTTCTGTTCTGCTTTTTGTTAATGCGGTTAGAGCCTGAGCGATCGCATCTCTAAAAGCAACATGATTTGGTGATGAGACGGCTTTTCTCACGTAGACGTGGATGGTTGTTTGTTAGTCCTTCTCTCTTTTGAGATCTGAAGTATCTTATAGTTTTGTTTGAACTTCGGAGTATAATGTAAACTGCCAGATTCCTGTTTTTAACAGTTTAAGCAGTTTCAGCTGTTATCCAGCAGAAAAGGAGCATTGTGTTTTGTGTCTGAGCTCTATTCAGATGTTCTGCATTCGAAATCTTGGGAATCGAATGAGCTCTGTTCCGAAATGACAGGGGGTCCTCGAGTCCCCTGACACCCTTGCAATTCCCCAACATGCATCTGTTTTTTTGGTGGGGAGTGCAGACACAACTCACTGTCTGCCCGGCCAGACAAGACATGGCACCTTCGCAGACAGCTGGTCCCAATCATCCGAATGTTGTCTGAAAGGTCTCGACTGTGGCTCACAAGTTTGCTGAATGCATCAAAACGAGCTCTGCAGCTTATACTTAGGATGTGTCACCACACAGTGCTTACCCGGCATAATCATAGGGCTACTGACGGCAGGGGGGACCGAGGGGTTGGAGGGGGGGGGGTTGGCATGGAAGAGGACAGGAGGTGGGGGCGGGGGCAGTGGGTCAGATGGAGAATCTGATTTATCAGCCCAGCTGAGGGATGCGGGTGAACCCCAGACACAAGAGCCAAGGCTTTGAGATGCAAGCAGAAGTGGCTTTAGCAGCTGCTGTGCGTCTGGATGGACTGTAAATCTAGACTAAAGGTTTTTTGCCAGTTCTCTGAAATGGTCCTTTGGGACGCTTGTTGCTTTGTGACTGTACAGAGGACCGGAGGTATTTCACAACGGCCTATAGGATTGAATGATTGTGCAGAGATCCCTTCAGTCGTAGCCAAGCACACTTTTTTTTAGCTCTTTCTTTCTTCTGTATTTCTCATCATGGGTTGTGTTTTATCAATATGCTGCGCGGTTTTCAAATCTTAATAAGATTAGGGGAGCTTAGGATTTGGTGCACTTTCACCCTGAGGATATGGCAGCCCAGTCGGGGGGGGGCTTCTGTCAGACTGGCATACTCTTCTGCAAGCGATTTTGAAAAGGAAATATGCACACATTACACCGTGTGATCAGGGATAGCACTTAAGCCTTTTTTGGAACTTTTTGATGGGAGTGGCAGCCCCTTAACCTGACTCTTCTGGGTTGGCAGGTCAAAGTACATCCCTTTCCCAACATTCCTAGAGCCTAGAGCTCCTGAAAGTGAGATGCTATTAGCACCCAGGCTCAGGAAGCCTATCAGCTGGCCTCTTGGCTGAGTGCCTGACCTGAACATGATACCAAGAGCAGCTCAGAGGGGGTAGAGCGTTGTCGGTGTAGGTGCTGACATATTTGCAAGATCAACATGTGCCTCCGAAGGCAACTCCGATACTGTCGATACGAATGGCTGTTTTTGGTATGCCAGTAAAGAGCCCGTGCACAAAGATCATTTAAATTGGACGATGTCCCTTTGCTCTGAAAAGCATAATGTGCTGCACTTCGGGCAGTAAAATCACTCTCTCCGCATAGTGCATGACCAGAGCCGAGATCTTTGTCCCCCCCCCAGCCTCAAATTTCCATTAAAACAAACAAAAAAGGGTTTCTGGAAAAGGAGCCGTTTTAGTGGTCCGCTCCGCTCCAAAGTATTTCCATCTCTGCTGCCCCTCCCTTTCTCCTTCCCTCCACTCCATTCCTGCCATGTTGAGGAAGACCTGGATCTGATAAGAGCGACGTGTTTACACTGAAGAGTGGGTGTTGGTTGCGTTTAGTGTGTCTCCCTATACCCCCACCCTCTACCACCACCACCAACATTTACTCGGTCACACACAGAGCCCTCCGGATCATTTTGGTCGTTTCCTGTGGGGGTTGGCGGGGTGCTAGCCGTGACACAACAGAGATCTCTTGTCTTTTAAACTGTGTGGGTTTCACTGCCCCTGTGACTGATGTATACACACTGTCAATGATTAATCCATTTTTCCTAACAGGAGAAATACAACCGGAAAGTCGAACCGCTCTGTCCTGTTCAAGCCTCGGGTTTACTTATGAACCTGATATCCTCACTGCTCAAACTCGTAAAGTCAGTGGCAGGTTTTTCCCACCGGCTGAAGGATGTGGATGGCGCCGTATATAGGCAGAACGGCAGGTTTTTAGTTGTGAACACGCTTCAACAGGGAGACATTAGTGCTTGTTCCGTCATGTATTTACTTCTTCTCTCATCCACATATCTATGCTGCATTTTGCAGTTTGCACGCTTGATCCTCCGTAAAGCCTTAAGCGAATTTGACAGTTACGTCATCCGATGTTTTGCCACACAATCTGTCATGCCGACCTGTGGAAAGTGCAGCCATGCACCGGCTAGGGCTGACCTCTTTGATCCAATTCATATGATGTTGATGCCTTTTAAGAGGTCATCTCATAAGCACAGGATTAGTTGCTGCTCCACATATTTATTGAGTGCCAATTGGTGTTGCGGTGTAGCAGGAAGTTGGCCCGGGCCCCACGCCATCTCATTCACAGCTCTCTGTATGACGGCATATTCAGACAGCAAACATTGTTTTATTTAATTTTTTTTGCGATTTTCCTCACAGGGTAACAATCTAAATCTAAACTGTAACACGCTGAGAGGATGATTGCCACTGTCCTGAAGCCTTAGCACTGAGTCAGACAGAAGGAAACCAATAGGGGTAATGTTTACCCGCAGGAGGCTACCTAGTTTTGTAGTCTTTTAAGGGTGGATAATTGGAGCAACCCAAAAGCCATCAACTCAGTCGATGCACACTGTGCTCTGTGTGTCTCAGTTTTGGGAACACCAAAACCATTGCTTGCTCGCGGCTGCAAAATTGTGACATCCATTTACAGACAACGAAAGCAGAACAGCAGTCATTCGAATAATCACAGAGTTTCGCGTGTATCTCTGCGCCCCTGTGGCTGTGCGTGATCATCATTCGGCAGAGGCAGAGGCAGAGGCAACCGTTCAGCCCAAGCATCATGAGGCTGCTAGATGGTGGCTCGTTAATAGCAGAAAAAGTGCTGTGAAACTCGACCTTACTGTGGAGCAGTAATACAATTACAGTACAAGAGCGAGATAATAATAATAATAATAAATAAATAAAAACCTTGTCGTTCTTTAAACATGGCCTCCTCATAAGACCATCCGGGGTGAAGCAAAACAAACAAAATCTGCATTTATTTTAATTTGGAAGTTTCCCACCATGTTCACTTCTTTGAAACCCTATAGGCTCTACGCCTTGGTGAGTGACGGGGAAGGGTCAAGAGAGGTTGGGTTAATTTTATTCACTCTTTTTTTTTTTGGACATGGCCTGAATTATATATGAGCCGACCAAAACTTACTGGAATTGGAGTTCACAGCTTTACACGATGTACTAACCTTTGCCACACAGTGCAAATGAGAAGTAGCTTCTTCTTCACCAGAGGGATGCACTGCTTGGCTACCAAGGTCAATCAGGAAGTGTCCCTTCCTGGGAAGAGAGGGGCTTTTAGAATCTAAAATGTGTGCAAGCAGTCCTCATGAACACAACTCCTGCCAAGCAAACATTTACTCATGAGGTACTAATCGCCCCCATGTGTTTTTTCACCCAAGGCATAGTTCTTCTTAGTCTTTGGTGTTCTCTGTTTAGCATAATATGCATAGACGGATGGGCTCAAAAGAAATGCTCACCACGGGATTAGCATAGAGCATTTAAGGTAACAAACTCAGGGATTAGGATATTTATTCTGTTCTTTTTCTTCCCCACTATTATGGAAAAGTTCAAGTTCTTGAAAACTTCCGTATGGCTTTTTGTCCTAGTTATTAAATCCATAGTTATTAAATTTATATTTTATAGCTTTATTATATATGTGTTTTCTGAGACATGATTAGCCACTCGAGGCATATGTCTCAAGTGACCAGGCTGACTTTTTTTTACTGTACTTTGCAGTTGCAGTCACTTTATTCATATTTTTCTTCTTTTGCTTCTTTTCTTCTGTCTCTTAATTGGCTGGAAACATTGCTGTTTCGCTTTTTATGTCATCATTTCTTACTTGCCTCTTAGTATATAATTTATTTTCCCCTCTGGTCATTGTATGGATTCTTTATATCAATTGTTTTCATTGCCTCATGCTCTCTGTTACCCAAGTGCCTCTCCTTGATGCTTACTGAGCTGTATGTTTAAGCTCTTGGTCTTACTGGATAATTGGAAAGCTCTTGATTAGCTAATTTACTCAGTTGTGTGTAGGAAAGGCTTAATATCAAAGCAGGGACAGATCTAAAGTGATGCAGCGTCTGTGGGTCCACAGGCGCACTGAAGGGGAAACTCCCCCGAGGAGCCCTCATGTTCTGAAGTTTTGAGTTTTCCGGGGCGTCGGGTTCTTAAGGATAGTAGTTCAGGCCACTGAAATAGCACCAGGTTTTCCGAGGTGGGTCCCTGATGCCGTCTCCGGTTGCGGTGCATTCCCAAAATGGTGACAGACTTCAGCCGTGACCCCTTTTGTCGGCTGACCTCTGCGGTCTGCTTATGGCTCGACCCTCATGGGTGCCAGCGAGAGGTAAACAATATCCTCCCGGGGCACACAGCCATTAGGCTCGCTCCCCTCACCCTTATCTTCTGCATTCAAACGTGTGTGTGTGTGTGTGTGTGTGGCTCGATCCCCCCCACCCTTATCTTTGGCATTTAAACACGCTTGAGTGTGTGTGTGCACATGGGGCTGTTTGGGTTATATATATCCATTCCCAAGTGTATGTGTGTGTGTTTGTATCGCTGTACGTGCCAGACTGTTTGTGTGTTTAGATGCCATGTTGGCCACAGTGCAAAGACACAGAGTTGTGTTTTGGCAATGAAATAAGTAGCTTTCCCTTGTTTTGCTTTGCTTGTGTCAACCTGTCTCAGTCCCTTTGCCCTCACTCTCTGGCCAAACACATCATTATGCTTTACTGGTAGTCAGCCAACATCAGCCCACCCCCCACCAAGACCATCCTAAAGCCACCCGCCACTAGTGGTGCACACTGCAGACAAGCACGATTTGCCCTGGCGTGGTGGCACTCTGAGGGGCAACGGGAACACAATGATTGACACTTAATCAACCCTGAGGTTGAGTGTGTACCACTGTCTTGCTGTGCCGTACCTCCCCCGCTGAGACACCCACCCGCTCACTCGCTCGTTCTCTCGCTCCCCCCCCCCCCTCTGACTGATTGTGTCTCTGCTGGTGTGTCCTCTCCTCCCTAACTTCTTCCACATCACCTTGCACCTTCTCACCCGTGACTGAAGGTCTCGTTACAGCATCAGGGATTGGAATGAAAGAAAATGAAAAATGTCTTCATCCCCCCTTACTTCACGTCCGAGTAGACAGCGTGTTTGTGATAAATGAGGCTGAATGAGGGACCTATGCCGGTTGACGACGGGAGAAAGTGAAGTTGCGGTCGAACCCTTTTGCCCTGGCAGGGCAGCGAGGGGTTATTAATGTGGCTATTATTTGGGAAGAATGATCCGCGGCCGAGTAGAAAAAACAACTCCGGCCTGTTTGTTGATCTTGTTCATTCTTCGAGCGTGAAGCACTGTGCCCTCCTGAAATAAAACTTCAGCCCGGTCTGAAAGGGTAACAGTGACAACCTCTCCGTTTGAATAGACCGGTTACCTCCAGGGCAGCAGACATTTATCTCACTGTACGGCTTCTTGGCATGAGCGATCATTTTGAAATCTCCTCCCACACCGAATAGATTGCTTGCTGTTGTGTCAAGCTCAAGCATTTGGGGGAGTCCTGCCACACATTTGCCACAGGATTGACTGGCTTGTGTTTTCACTTGCCATCGTGTACTTGCTTGCTGCCTGCCAGTCTGTTGCAGCATGTTCAAATCCTTGTAACCCTTGTTCTCACATTACAGGTTATTCTGACCACTGCTGCTCCGCAGGGCGGTCATATAGTGTTTGTCAGTTTTTGGTCGATGATCTCGTATACTTAGACTTCTCCAATCCACATTAAACTTTGCATGTTTGTATCCCCACATGACTGATAAGGTTTGTGTCCCCTAGGTGGGCGTGTCCCATCGTGCTAGCGCCCCCTGGAGTGGGGTAGGCTCAAAGCACTTTTTGGGCAATAGCTTGACGACGGTTTCGTCAGACATTCTGAAACTGTTATGGCAAGTTGGTCTCCAGGAGGTGCGTTATCCTAGATCATTAAAGTTTATTTGTGGAGTAGCCACCTCGTGAATAATGTTCAGTGTAAAAACAATATAGGAATAATCTAGCCCTTCACTAGCCAATATCTTGTGATGTAAAGGTTCAAGTTCCAAAAACGTAACATGCTATAATGCTACCAGATGCTTTGATGGTAATTAGTTTTATACTATAATTGAAGATTCAGTCTTAGGTTTGATCAGTCAGGATTCAGGTTTATTCTTGAAGAATGGCGGCCGACCACTGTGAGACAGAGACTGAGGATCCATCCTCCCTCACAGAACTTCACCTCAGTATATCTGACTTGTTCTTTGAGGAACAGTCTGTTAAATACACTGATATCGAAGGGGTGTTACCGTCTATTCAAATGGGCCATGCATGCAGGGTTCTTTGTCTCGACCTGGGGGGAAGGTGAGAGTCTAGTATCACACCTCACTCCCCAGGTCAGCCAAAAGTATATTCACCAAGGAAAGTCCACTCATGGCTAGTTAAATCCAAATAAAAATAACAATTATAACTAGGTATAATATCATTGACTTATTGACTATGGCATATTCTTATGACCTATGCCGGTCCCTTCAGCTTATACATTTAGTCACATCTCCTAAGGTTCCATATGGCATGGTCAACAAAATGGTTACCTATGGCCATATCACAGACACGATCACAAATAGTTCCTTACATTTTTGGAAACCTAGGGATATTTTCTATTTAGTGGCGTTTCAATATGTACAAGTTTGGTTTATGATTCAATAGATTGGTAGGGTCTGAGATATATTTAACCCATTTTAACCCTTTAATATACTCAACGCATCTCAAGGTGTATTTTTGAATTATTGGGACTAGAGGCTGTATGTTATATCGGTTTTTGTGAATACAAAAGCTTCTTTTACCCTTGGCCCTCTTTTGAATGCTAAATCCAAAATGGCTGCCTTCCTCTAGTAACTAAGTATTTGGCAAGGAAGTATTTGGCAATTTGATAAGAATAACATTTATATTGTTACTAATATGTCAATATAAAAATGTACTGTGTTGAAGCAACTTATAATTACATAATATTTCATATTGTATAGTAAAAATTTGTTTAAAATGTATGTATCAAATTTGATACAACAGGTATTTAAAGTAAATATATCAAGTATGACCTATGATACAGCAAGTATTTAAGGTCATTTATCTGTTAATCCCTCCATTGTCTTTTTATTGCAATTCAGAAAGGTCATATCTCAGCAACTCTTTGACACTGCCTTTTTGTTTTGCCTGCTGGAGAAAAGAAAAAACAACCCACATGATATATTCCAAAATCATCTAAATACAATGAACAGTTTTGTTTTTGTTTCTAAAATGAATTTTTTTATGATCAATCAATTGCCATACAAGCCTGATGTATCAAATATAATATGATGTACAAAAAACATCCTATACTGTATGTACATTTTACAATAAACCCTTGTAATAAATACTTTTCTGGCTAACATTGGATGTGTCAGTTTTTACAGGGTTGAATTGCATGCTTATTTAAATACATATTATCCTTTAAAAACATTTTTCAATACTGTTTTATTTCCTAGTTTTACATGTAAATGAGAAGCCATTGGTCTGTGTGTGATGTAATATTCAAGTTTTAATATATTTTTATTACTTTGTGTGTGTCTCCCTGTAGGCCCATGAATGGAGTAAGAACGACGAGCGGCTCCTCAGCGCAGTGGAGCATGGGGAGGCGGATAAAGTGGCGTCCCTCCTGGCAAAGAAGGGGGCCAGTGCAGTCAAGCTGGATGCAGAGGGCAAGTCAGCGTGAGTATGCAGGCCATATGTGTGTGTTAAATGTGTGAGATTATCTTCTTCATACAAATCACCCAAAAATTTAAAATATATTCCTTCAGTTCCATTGGTTCTATCATTTCAGAGATAATCAAGCAGTAACCAAAGAAATGTTAATTTGGAAGTAAACATTAAATGTTTCATGAATTCTTTATCTGAATTAAGTCGGATAGGTTGAATGACAATGGAAAATATCACATCATAATGTCACTCAAAAATTCCGAAGTGTCTGCTTTTTGCATTGTTTCTTCAAGCATTTGCCTAGAAGACACTCTACTCTATCGACTAGTGTGTGTGTATATATAAACCGACCAATGTCAGAATTGACTTTATGTCTAAAAGTGCATACAGGATTTTTTGCAGTGCAGGGGTCATGTTGCAGTTGCAGAGAGCACCCCTCGTGCCAGCCAATGCTTCACACCACAGCGCATGGATAGATATCACCAAGGAGAGATCTGAAATAACCTGTCACAGCTCAAAGCTGGCCACTCCACTAAAACCAATTCACTGCAAGTTCAAATGAGGCTGAACCAGAGGCAGTTTATCAGTGTGTGGCGTGTTCGCAGACGTGCATATTAACGACTGACTGCGCGAGAATCAAAATATACCTAGACTATTAATGTGTTCTGTACTTTGGGTGTGTAGGCGGAAGAGGTTTGAAAGGGGGAGATGCTTGTTTCGCACTGTACATTCGGTATCCTTGGCGACAGACCACAGCAGTAGCGCTCTGTTCCGAGCCCCCTCTCTCCTGCTCCCATAAATGAAGTGGGAGAGACAGTCCCAGTGAAAATGAACACCACTGACCTCTGTGTTCCCGGCCAGCACACTACCGCGCCAGATTGACTCAGAGCGACGAGAGAGATGCTCGCACGAGCGCACAATTCACTCTTTATCTCTCCCAGGGAGAGAAACGCTCCTATTGTTCGGGCCTCTGGTTGATCCAAAAGCGCTCAAACTTGCGGTGGTACCACATGCGCTTGCTGCAGGATATTTCCCGCCGCAGTCATCACCATGGAGATATCTAATTTACAAGTAATGACAGGATTGGACACGAGACCGCAGTTATGACCGTAATCATATGCTCCAGTGGCCATGTCATCTACCTTGAAAAGGCTTTTGATTACTCTCTTAATCATGTTAATTAACGAACAAGCATCAATGGTGCTCAAAATGTGCTTACCAGAAAAGTGTCTATAGATGACCGGTGGGAAGCTCTTGTGTGAAGTGAAGCGTACCCTCGCTCATCTCTTTGCAAACAAGCATTAGTAATTGGCCTTGTTATTCATTTATTACCGAAGCTGTAATTCATCAAACTTAAAAACCCTTCTCTTTAGACCTTTTAAATAGAATTAGAGCAAACTTTAAGCGTTTTTAATCCCTGCCATCTGTTATTTTGCATTTCAAGTGTCAGAGATTGATGAGGCAGAAATATTTATTCAAGGTCAGTTTCACTCTACCTCACAACTTCCAGGCCAATGCAGCAGCATTGAAAGCTTACCATTTTTCCACCACTAGCCGTGTTGAAAATGTCAAAGGTCTGATCATAAATACGGTCATCTCGGTGTTCTCGGTCAGGATGTGATGCTCCTGTCTGCTCCTGCCTGCTCCTGCTGACCTTTGGTGTGGTCTTCACAGCCTGTCTTCCTCATCATCTGCATACAGATGTGGACCTCAGAGCTCTGCATGACCCTGTTGCTTCTCCTATATCCTCTCGGCCTGATGTCTCTCTACCATCACTCCACTCTGATGTTTTGTTTTGCGTTTGATATCGTACATTGATGACATCAGGGGGGTATTCGTCGTACGTGGTTTAGTGACAAACCTGGATAAGTGAACTCAGAGTAAGTGGTAAACCTCCTATCAGAAGAGCCCTCTGACGTTGTTTTGCTAGGAGAATGAACCAATGGGGGCTCTTTTATTAGGAGGTTTACCACTTACTCTGAGTTAACTTATCCAGGTTTGTCACTAAACCACGTACGACGAATACCCCCCTGATCGCTCTAAACTGTTTTATGTTTTTGTCTTTAAAATTACACCAGTAGTCCATACCAGTACTATTGAGTCACACACACACACACACACACACACACACACACACACACACACACACACACACACACACATCCTTTACAACTGAAACTAAAAAGAAGTATTTTGTCTATTTACATCTCTGTCCCAGGATGGACAGAACCAATGAGAATGAAAAACTCCCAGATAACTAAATCATGATGATCATCCAAACAATATGTGGTGCCCAAAATAACTGCTTGACTTGTTGATTTAGTCCTTGAAGTGTTTGTCTGAAAGCCCTTTTCACAGAAAACCAGTCCATAAACATACTTCAGATGTTAGAAATGACTATATTTCCAAGTAAAAGTGAATGAGGAGTTTTGTGGTGATGTGTTGCCATGGTCCACACTAAAACATAGACAATAGTAGCATCAAGACCCTTGACTAATATCAAAAAACCACATCAGCACACTTCCAAGAGCTTTGAGAACAACACGTCTACAGTATTTGTTATTCACATCTCCATCCCCTTGACAAATTATAGATGTTTTGAAGGCGCTATTTAGCTTAGAGCTGCTTCTTTTTGCTTTTGCTGTGGCAATTGCCATCGGTATTAGGGCTGCAACACACAACTACTTTGATTGTCGAATAATTTATCAATTATTGAAATTAGTAATCGACTATTCGGATTATGAATCGCAGTTACTCTATGGCTCTTACTTATCGGCTTTTAAATTTAGCTTGATGCTTTAGGCGTATGATTACTAACAGTGAGGACAAAAAAGATGAGAACTTGTGAGGGCGGTTGTTGGCTGGGGAGTACAAGTCTGCTTCCTTTGATGGTGGCATTACGAAATCCCAGAAATCACCCAAGTCATTCCAATTCATTTGAATGCAACCCACATTGGACACGCATGCATAGACACAAGTTGCAGCAATCTTTCACGATTTAAAAAAGTATCAAATTCTCCGGTATTCTCTAAACTTGCACACTCGGCAGCAATACTGTATCCAGCCATAAACGTCACCATGACGACGATACAATGTTTTAAGCGGAGAATTTCTAAATTGAGAAATCCCTCCGGTGAAGTAACAGTAGCATACGTATTCGAGCATTCTGAGTCAGTATGAAAAACACATGCAATGATGTCACAAATGATGGACTCTTCAGTCAAACGATTTTAATCGACTACCTTCATTATTTGTTGCATCCCTAATCGGTATGCAGCGCCCCGTTGATTACGCCACCAGGGAGCTGATTGTTATATCATCGGCAGAAAGTGGACTCGACTGGAGATGATCTGGCTTTGTTCCTCAGATTGATTTGGCTGAGAGGAATGAGACAGCCTTCAAAGCACAGATTTTATTGCTCACTGCAGCGCACGTTTGGAGACGTCGAAGGTTGGCATGAATTTTAAAACCCCTACCCACCATGGCCTTATAGATATATTTAGGCTGAACCAGAATAATAAATCATGATCAAATCAGAAGGGGAAGGACAGGTCTTTTAATGGAACGATATCCAGCTTTTGTATGCTGAGTACGCTCCTTAATTCATTTCTAAACATGTAATATCACTTAGTATCACATCAGTAGGAGAAGCTGCAACACTACGGTATTGCCTCTTGGTATGAAATGCGCTATATAAATAAAGTTCGATTTGATTTGATACAAAATGCAAGGTTCTGTACAACGATTTGCACAAAGTAACTGAAGCTCTCAGACGGCGGTCTAAAAGCTCCGGTTATGAACTTGATGTTCCTGCCTTGTGTCCCTCAGTCTTCCCCTAACCGCTGGTACATGTCTCACGTTTCTCATGCAGCTTGTAAACCACTGCCGTGTGATGTGTTATCCATTCATATTTCAAAAACTGGAGCCAAACCATGACGTGAAAAATGGACATTGATGTTGTACTTGTATTAACATAGCCAAGACAATCACTGAGAAAGGAGTACTTAGGCCCTCAGTAGTTTTTTTTTTTTTACTCTTTCCATATACATTCCAATAAATAGGTTTTAAAGTGTTGGTCAGATGGTGTAATGTGTGTTGTGCCCTAGCATGTTTTCGTGCCCACTAAGACCCTGGTTGTTCCCTGCTCAGCTTGCACGTGGCTGCCCTGAGGGGTCAGGTGGAGTGCCTGGCTGTGATTCTGGCCCACGGAGTGGACGTCTCAGTAATTGATGCTTCAGGTCAGTCTGAAATGTCTCCCTCGATCTCTCTCTTTTTCTGTCTTTTTTTCCCCTCCCTCTCTCATACTCTTGCTTTCTCATTTGCTCTCTCTGTCTGTCTGCGTGTCCATGTCTCTCTCTCTCTCTCTCTCTCTCTTTCTCTCTCTCTCTCTCACTCTAACTTGCCTCTTTCTACCTCACGCTTATCTCCCTCTCTGTCGGTGTCTGAGGAGGAAAAATAAATTCCTTGTCGATGAAGTTATTTTCTGAAGTACTTCTCCTGGTAGGACATACAATTGAAACTCCTCTTGACTAAGTCTCTCTTCCCACCTCTCTCTCTCCCCTTCTGTTTTTAATCCTGTAGGTTTTACCGCTTTACACCTTGCTGCCAAAAACAATCACCAGGACTGTGCCAAAAAATTGATACAGGTATTTCAAGATTTTCACACCTTTGCTACCATGTACAATGTGTGCTTTCACTTGAGTGGAAATGAATATTACATTTGAAAGGCCTTGCAGCCTCCTTCAGTGTGCTGCTTGAGAATGTTCCAGAAGGAGATGAAAGGGAGACTGAAAATTGAGATTCCATGCCCGAGCACAGGCCTCGTAGCACAGTTATGCTAATCTAACTACATCAGTTCCTGCTGTGCTGCCCCTCTCTCTCTCTCTCTCTGGAAATGTTATTGTCAGTGCTGTACGTCAGTCTCTCAAATTGGGCAAAGTGAACTTGATGCCTAGCAACTACTGAAATTAGTATTTACGTAACCCTTTAAGCCCAAGAAGTGGACTGATTGCACCAGCTGTAGACAGATAAATTTGATTAGCACTGGTCACCGGTTCAATTCTAATAGAGAACTATTCCGAACTATTTCTTATAGAGAAATGTGTTCCCTTCTCTGTACTTAAGCGCACTTAAAACACTAAACTAAATAGCTGATGGAAGAAAAAGAAAAAGCACAAGCGCCAACTGGATCACTTTTTTTTAAGTCCACTGGTGCCGCTGTGAGGAGAGAATCGTCTCTGCCGTGTCCACTGGCCTGTCAGCTGCTTCCCCCGTGCCCTTGGCGTGCCCACGGCGTGCTAGAGCCCGCACTTGTGATCAGAGTCGGTGAGCAGCATCATGTCCCCTTCCTGTCTGCTGACTCCAGCATGGCACAGCAGTAGCAGCAGCCTCTGCACATGACTTGATACTTCCCCCTCTCCCACAGTAAGAAACCTTCAAGATTGGATGAGGGGCATTAGAGTTCATTATTATAGATGAAAGCTGTGACCGGAAGAATGGTCTTTTGGGAAAAGGTCAGGCTATTTTGTATTATAGTGTAGAGTACATTGCATACATACATCACTGAGAGTTTTCTTAACTGGCTCAGAGGGTTATTGCTGCTTCTGTAGCATAAGGGGGGGGGGGGGGGGGGGTCACAGATGAACTAATTTACCAAGCGCATGTCTAAATATCAGCTAGAGGTGTACTCACTTCACAACTCCACCTCCACCAAGATCATAGACTGGGTCACTCTTTAAGTGTTTTTTAAGGGTTGTAGACAAAGCTGGAACTCATTTTGTGTGTGGTAGCATTGAAACTAATGTACATCATAAATGGTGTATACCGGTAGTCATTTTAGTATTTAGGGGCATTAGAGAAGAATTGTCAGGTATTTTAAATTTTTTATATACAACTAAAGTAGAATGCAAAAACTATACTACTATAACTACAAAATAAAATAACTGACATTGTTATATCTGACTTTTGTGTGTGTGTGTATATATAGTATAAATATGTTTAGAAAGGTGATGTGTAATCAGGAGGGAAGTTCTGATGCGTCTACATGAGTGATGAGAATGAGTGTTACTGGTGGAGGACTCAAGGTATTGGAAGATGAGATTAGATTGAGCACCTACAGCTAATTATGTGGCCCTTCCATGTGATCGGGGGGACCTTTCCCTCTTGCTATAATTATTAGGTGTATTTACCAGCCTAAAGACAAATCTGATAAAAAAAAGCTAATTACAGCCTATCAGCTCTTGTGATAATTAGACAAGTTTGAGCTAATCGAAACCAAACTTCGGGGTTGACACAGATTTCAGATTAAAAAGAAAAAATGCAATGACTGACAGTGTGTGTGCGCATGTTCAAAAGACGACCCCCCCCCCCCCCCCCTTCACATGTAGACGTCCATTTGTATGACCCGCTGGGAAGCCTCTGCAGCGACCAGTTCACAGGGCGCCATCATCATCATTCCCACTGGCCTCCATTGTCAGGTTTAATACATCCCCTCCATTCTCTCTGCCCATGCCTGTCAAATGAAGGCATTGTGCCGATCGGTGCGTGAACACTGGCTTGACACGCTGCTCAGAAGCTACGGCACGTCGCTGACTACCAGCCGTGCGCCAGAAAAAGGGCTTGCTGTGGTCATTTGACATTGTCTCCAGACAATGGGGTAGTGTATGTATCGGGATGGAGGAAGTCAAACATATTAAATGAATGTTAATGCTTGCATCTATTTTATATCGAAATAAGATGTATTACTTTTATTAAATTATTGCACTATACTATTTTGCATTATTATATTATACTTAGTTGTACAGTGAAGGTCACAGATATCTATATACTATCTACTATATTGGACAGTGAAGGTCACAATTCCACATATCAGTATATTGGCTACCTTGGCAATCAAACCCCTGATCTTGGTGTTCTGCTGTATGTAGTTGATAGTGGTCAAAGTCAGTGAAAGTCGTATGCAACTATAAAATGACTGTCCCTTCCCTTCCCTTCCCAGAGTAAGAGTGTGGTGGATGCTAACATGTCTGTCCCTTCCCTTCCCTTCCCAGAGTAAGAGTGTGGTGGATGCTCCTGACGGCTCAGGGAAAACAGCTCTGCACCATGCAGGTAGGGAGAAAAATGCAATGCGTGTTCAGTCTTTATTGCATACATACACAAAGTGTACATGTACACAATGATTCAGTACACTGTCTGTTATGGTTGAGCTGGCAGGCTGGCTATGTTGTTTCTGCAGGTTATTGCAGAACTCTATTGCTGTGATGGGCTCATGATTGCATTATGGCATTGTGTTTTAATGTTTTTAGTTTTATATGATTTAAACGGATGCCTAGGGGGCTTGACAGTTTCAGTTACTTTGATTGTTTTTTTAAATCAATATTTGGGTTTGCTTTGTTTATTTATTTATTTATTTAACAGGTTGTGATTCAATGAACCTTGTGGCTAAGTGGTAGAATGTACTGTCACTTCAGATCAGCCTTGTCCCCAAACAACCTTTCCAGTCAAGCTACAATGAATGCTTTCAATTGCTTCCTATGGCATTTGACGTAGCATCTAGCAAGCTGTCATTATGTCAAAATTGAACCACAATTTGTTTTTGTTTTTGAGAGGACAGTGCCATTTTTGTGCGTCAGTCAAGGCTAATGATGAAGGCTGCCCCCTATGTTAAGCATTACGGAGCGCCGTGCTGGTCCTAATCTAGACCTTTTAAAGGGGAACATGCTCTTTCCCCCCCCCATCTGTGCTGATTGAGGATAAATGCTGTTGAGTGTCCATTTTGTGTCCATTTTGAGTCATTATCTGGGGTGATCATTGTTGGTCATCTCTGCTGGCGTACTGAACAATTTACATCAAGCCATTTCGAAAAAGTAATGCTGTTTTGATAGACTTTGTTTACATCAGGGGAGGTCTGGGCTGGAGTAGTGTTTATTTTTATTTTTTTAATGCTGCTTTCTCTCCCTTTCCAGCTGCCTGTGGAAACCTCCCAATTGTTCAGCTCCTGTGTGAGCACAAGTGTCCAGTGAACCTCAAGGATGCGGTGAGTGCTCCACGCTGTTGCAGCTCTCATCATCTGTGTGCTACACACGTCCACATCTCTCAGATATGGTCTTGAAGCCATGTCAGTAACGCCTTTTGCACTTTCTTGTGACTAATTCTCTCAGTGGGTAGCTTAATTGCTGTTCACATTGAGGCCAACTAGATGGTATCCATTTCTTCTATGTTATAGATTTTCCCTAAGCATGCCCGAGGCAGTCATTCGAGGGGCTGTCTGTATGTAGTGCACGACCAATTGCAGTGTGCCTTAAACAGCACAGCCCTCTCCCTCGCCGGCTGTGTGTTGAGGTTACGGTGATTGAACTCATTTTGACAGTGGTTTGAGGTCTCTGTGAAAGGCCAATCATTTTTTTTCTTTTGTTTTTTTTTCTTCCCTCTCCTCTCCGTATGGTTTAATGGTGTGTGTTTTCTTTATTTTTCCCATAAGGCTTCATGCTCTAAAGCTCTCGTTCAGATTGCTGCAGGCTACTTTTGGGAGCTCGGTGCCAGCTACAGTTGAAACACGCCTGTTTACTTCAATTAACTCTGGCAGACTCGTGGCTGTTGTGCTCGTACAGGGACTATTACGCGCTGTCTTGCTCTCTCGGTGCCACAAGTGGGTATATACACAAACTCGACAGTGGGTAATGACTGGAGGAATGCTCCGTCACTATAAACACTTCTTCATTTGAGTTCATTTACCCTGTATGTTGGCTAATACTAATCAGACTCTGCTGGTTTACGATTAGAATATTTTCCCATATCAGTATGATTCATCATTTATCTCGAGGTGTTGGTTTTTTTGTTTTTGTGGGAGTGAATTCTGAGTCATAGTTGCTGTCCTTTTGTGAGCTCCAAGTTTGTGGGGAAACATTGATATGCTTGAGCTCCTCTTAATTGGTTCCCATCATCTGAGGAAGGAAGGGAAAAGGCATCTTTCTACTCCTAAAGTACCAAGCTGGGCTCGCTCCGAGCGAAGAAGAGGCTGAAAGAAAGCCCGCAGAGAGAGAGAGAGAGAGAGAGAGAGAGAGAGAGAGAGAGAGAGAGAGAGAGAGAGAGAGAGAGAGAGAGAGAGAGAGAGAGAGAGAGAGAGAGAGAGAGAGAGAGAGAGAGAGAGAGAGAGAGAGAGAGAGAGAGAGAGAGAGAGAGAGAGAGAGAGAGAGAGAGAGAGAGAGAGAGAGAGAGAGAGAGAGAGAGAGAGAGAGAGAGAGAGAGAGAGAGAGAGAGGCTGGGAAAAAAAGCAATTGAAAGAGATGAGGCTGGGTAAAATGAGAGAGATCTCTTAACTAGTCACAGGCCTGACACTTGGCTCAGCAGCTGCTGATTGTCACTGCTAAGCGACATAACAAAGTGACAGGAAGTCTTTCCCACAGGAACAGGCCATAGATCTCACTTTGTCATAGTTTTCTATTTCATTATATTGTACTGTGCTTACTTTTTCCTCTGGAAATTGCACCCAAAAAAATGATTGTTTTCTCCCACAAATAGTCATGGTTGATTTGAAATCACGGGGTTAAATGAATCGATTAAAAGACAAATAGACATTTCGTCACGTGCACCGAGATGTGCACAGAGAAAGCCACCCCTATTAGTGAGAGCTTCAGGTCAATCAATAGAGGTTTGACCCTGTCAGCGCTCTCCTGCTGTTCAGTGTGGGGGGATGTGAAGACCCCTTGTAGCACGATGGCAAAAGGAGTACGGTTCACAGATCACAAGCATTGAGCAATGTGGCTCTGTAAATTGGCTCTCTCGAGGCCTGTGTAAAGACTACTTGAGATGCCTTTCTGTTCTGCCCGCCTCATCCCCCATCTGATCGAGGACCTGCTCCCAGACAAACACCCCTTTTTCTCCTCCCCTCAGCTCTCCTCCACAGCCCTAGTTATCCCTGACACACACACACACACACACACACACACACACACACACACACACACACACACACACACACACACACACACCCACACCCACACACTACCAGCCGTCGCTGCGGATCTGCACACCACACGAGAAGAATGGCGCTTTGACTCCCCCGCGGATAAAAGAGCCACTTAATCTTCATTTGCTCTGTGTGCGGGGAGGCACCTGGTGATCAAACGGCACTGGCGGCAGACATAAGCACTGATAAGTGCCTGCTGCCCTGCCAGGCCGACGCGGTTCTCTGCATCTCATTGTGGTGAAATATTTGGCACCGGTTTGCGAGGGGTGAGGAGAGAACAGTCTTGGAGTCTGGCTCGCTCGCTGGCTGGCTGGCTGGCGGAGGCCAGGCCAAAGGCCTCGTTATGAAGGGGCTGGTCCACCCTCTGAGAGTACAGCTTCTGCATCTGGAACTCATTCTCATCTTCTGTTTGGAGGGATGTTGGATATGCCAACTTGTTAATATTGACATGCCTATATGTCTACGTCTTGAAGTGAATGTATGAAAAATCTCCGTTGTCCGTGAACCGAATGTTTACAGTGCAGTTATCAGTGGCCATGTTCTCCTTAAACGTACTAATGCGAGCGTGTATTACCTCATTTCTGCACTGCTCCAGATGGCCTGATCCAACGCTGCAGTCTCACGTTCATGACTCACAAAATTCAACTTGACAGATAATGAAACCAAACACCTAAAATATTTCATTTATTGCTTTTATAAATCATGATCTCAAACAAACGGACTTGCGTAGCAATGTCCGCCAGCTTCCAAACAAGAGAAGCACGGTCTATTCCAAGTCTCATTGTTTTGGCCTGACCTTAAAGAGATTGGCCCTGTAATGGACAAGCCCTCTTAGGAGTCTCTTTGAAAAGGAAAAGCTTTGTTCTTTAAACTGTGTACAGTATATTTCAGGAACACATCACTGTGGTTGGGTCTTTTATTTGGAAACTGTCCGCTTTGATACTAAATAGGGCACCTGAATGATGCTGTGTTTTTTTATTTTTTATTTAACCTTTATTTAACCAGGAGTTATGCAAGTTATGTGTAGTTTATTTAAACATTGCTGTTGTTTGGGTCATGCTGTAGGAGACCTGCTGTTGTAGAGTCATGCTGTAGGAGACCTGCTGTTGTAGGGTCATGCAGTTAGAGGTCATGTAGTTAGAGGTCTCTTATCATGGCTCCTGCTGTACGCAGGCGGGCGGTCATATCGTTTTTTCTTTTTTCTTCTTCCACCTTTTTCATACAGTTTGCCAGTCCACATGAGACTTCAGAAGGTTTAGAAGAAGGTGTATGTCCCTAAGTTTCCCTCTGCCCACTGAAGTGGGTCAAAGCAGGTTTTAGGCAATCGCTCAAAAGCCATTTTGCCAAAAAATATGACATTTTAATGGCAAGCTGGCCTGTAGGAGGTACATTACCCTTAGCTCATTACAATTCATATGTGAGTGGCATCGCCTTGGGAATAATGTTCACACAAAAAAACTACTTCACTAGCCATTATCTTGTGATGTAAAGGTTCAAACATCACAGTGAAGGCGACAGTGGTACAGGAGGTAAAGAAGTCGTTAAGTAAGCAGAAGGTTGCTAGTTCGATTCCCTGTCGAAGCGTCCTTGAGCAAGACACTGAACCCCTAATTGCTCCTGATGTGCAGTGTGCCATCAGTGTAAATGTAAAAATGTGTATACATTGTAAGTCGCACATATGTAAGTCGCTTTGGATAAAAGCGTCTGCTAAATGACTAAATGTAAATGTAATCAGAAGATTTGACACCCTGCGTCACCACGCATACCAAATGTCCTACACGGGGGCACTGCAACTGACACATTTCTTCCGGGCTCTGACTTGGCAAACCATTAAGTGCCGGTAGTCGATTACTTCTCCTTTTGTAAACATTAACAGCCCCCCACTGCGAGAATCGACTGCAGGCACTGAATGGGTTGATGCGTCAGAGACGGGAACTAGGTGAATCATCCATGTGAATGGCCAATCTTCATGACATCAGCGAATGTCACTACAGTATTCAATTCGGTTTAATTAAGTGTTATTTCTAAAGCGCCGGTAATTACTAAAATTGTCTCTAGGCGCTTTACAGAGCCCATAGCCTGAATCCCCTGGGGCAAGGAAAAAAAGGCTCCCTTTTAACAGGAAGAAGCCTTGAGCAGAACAGCTCGAAGGTGGGACTCATCTGCTCGGGTAGGGAGCCTTGAGCAGAACCATCTGCTCAGGTAGGGAGATAGAGGTGGAGAAGGAAGGGGTTGGGTTGGGTGGGGGGGGGGGGGCTGAAGAGAGGAGAGAATCAGGAGCAAGTGGAGTCATACACATAACAGAGGATATAACATATATCGTTATATTTCCAGACATGTGTACATGATGCACATGATGCATACATGATTCTTTGAAACATAGTGGAAGGTACTGTATATACATGAAATATACAGAATTAATAGTGGATACAAAAATGGAGAGAGCCACCATGCGAAGTATTGGTTGTAGAACAGGTTAGTGGGTATACAGTGTGACTATTATAAGGATAAGCAGATCAATGGATCAGAAAACTATGCGAGTGATGGCAATTGTTTATATTATGGGTAAATAGGATGGCATACAGTATGCATTATAAGCAGAGGATGGCATACAGTGTGCATTATAAGCAGAGGATGGCATACAGTATGCATTATAAGCAGAGGATGGCATACAGTATGCATTATAAGCAGAGGATGCATACAGTATGCATTATAAGCAGAGGATGGCATAGAGTATGCATTATAAGCAGAGTTGGATTTGTGCAGAGCAGTGTGGTGGGAGTGGGCAGCTGTAAGCACAGGGTTTCTGCAGGTACATCAGGTGGCAATGGGCAGCTGTAAGCAGAGGGTTTTTGCAGGTAGATCAGGTGGAAGAACTGCAGCAGCAGCAGCAGCAGCAGCAGCAGCCCACAGTGGAGATTGCCTAGACATGTCGTCCTTTGTTCCTCCTGTCATGGTTTGGTCAATCTTCAAAAATCATTTCGTCTTTAAATCCTTTCGTTCAACTTCTCTATCACTTGTTGGAGGGGTCAAATCATACTATTCGGGGCAGTGCACACCATCTGCTTGGGCCCCGGTTACTGCTGCTTGCAGCTATATTTAAACTTCTTATTATGATAGTGTATACCCCTGTCCCTGTCGATACTTGTAGGCATTTATGTTGCAATCACTGTACATTTGCTATTGTATTCAATAGGGGTGGGGGGAAAAATCGATTTTTCGATTTCTCTCGATTCTCTCTAGAACGATTCTGTCTCGATTCAGAAAATTTCATAATCGATTTTTTAATAAAATTAAAAAAAAAATAATAATAATATTTTTTTTATTTTTTTATTTTTTTACACATTCATTTTGTGTTGAAATGCAAGCTGCATCGATTATTGCATTGTTCATAGAAAGTCATAATTGTGACAAGGACACACTTTTTCTCTAATAAAAAAATAGATCTGTTGGTTTTCTTTAATTATCAAACACAAAGTAGGAAGTGATTTGAGACTCTGAGTAGCAAACTCAAATGTTTTAAAAATCGAGATGCATCGATAATCGTTTTATCGGTTTAGAATTGATAATCGATAATCGGTTTAGAATCGAGAATCGGTTTAGAATCGAATCGTTGACCTCTGAATCGGAATCAAATCGAATCGTGAGGTGCCAAGAGATTCCCACCCCTAGTATTCAAACATATTCAACTTATAATCCTAGATTTTATGGACATACCATATTTTTCTAAATTTTGTAAATAAATGCCAAGTACAGTCATACAATGAAGATAATATTGTGTACATGTACATTTCACGAAATGCTCGAATTTAGACAAGAATATATCTGTTATGAAGTCACACTCATCCTCGTACTCACTAGACAGGTCTCTTAATCACAGAACATAACTCGCGTACTGCTTCACACCCTATCACTGTATAGCCACCAGATCCACAGTGCTATAGTTCTTACATTTTCACTCAGAATAAGACATACAACAAACATTGTAGTCTATTATTGCCAAAGACTTAATCAATCAAGATAACACACTTCTTGGAACGGAAAATATCCGGTCAATTTTGCTTAATTGTTGCTCATTCTCTGTTTATGTGGCGGTCATATTGAACACACTTCTAGATTCAATGCAGTCAAACAGAGTACAGCTCACTGCAAAGGAGAAAATCAGTGGGGTAAGGTCAGTGCAGTGTGCTGTCCTACAGTCTCTCACACACACACACACACACACACACACACACACACACACACACACACACCTCTGAAAATAACTTGTCAAAGCACCCGTTCACCCTCCCTCTCTATTGGTTTAAACAGTAACCATAGCATTCCTTGGCATCTCCAGCACACTGCTAGCATTACAGATGGCTGAGGCGTCGGTTGTTAAATTAGTCACCCTGGCACTGTATTATCTGACGCCATGGCTCCCGCACTTGCTGATCTCACCTTACTTCAGATAGGACTGTTATATAATAAAGGAATTATTCACCTATTTTTATTCCGTTTATTGTTTCCCGCTTTTATTCCTTTGCATAAGAAAGTTTTCCAACACGGTTCCTGTTTTGTATAAATGCAAAGTTTGAGGGAATTAGCGGCTGCCATGTTTACCACCACTGGTATGTGTTGAGAAACGTGTCGTGAAACAGTGTGAACACATGAAGTATTTGCGGCGGCGCCAGGGAGTATTTTCTCTCGGCCGCGCACTACATGACTGCCAATAGCTGACACTTAAACACACAGGTCACACACACACACACACACACACACACACACGTCAGTTTGGACACTGAGTGCGCTGTACAAATACCGCTCAACAGGGCCTGGCTCTTTTCACAGCTCACTGATAGAATCCTCACCATGTTATCAAAGCTGGGGTGGTGATCAGCATTTCAGAATACGTCCCCTAGAAAAGGCCGGCCAGAGAATGATACGTGCTCGGTTTATATTAACGTCAGTGGAATTTGTGACTAAGTCAGTGCGCTGGGCCGTCCTGAAGACACGCTTTAGCGGTGACCCAGATGAACGCTGAGCCCAGACAGGGGGCTCTTTTAAGGGATCATTGACTCGCACAGAAAAGAAGGAAGGAAGGAAGGAAGGAAGGAAGGAAAGAGGGAGGGAATGGGGAGAAGAAGAAGAAACCCTTAATTGTTCGCTTGGAGTAACGATCCAGGCGTCAGTGTGCTGCTGGGTATAGGAGCACGGGCTGGGGCGCGAGGCCTGCTAATGCAGACTAAAATCTCATTTTGATGAGGTGTCAGTTTCCTGGACCAGGCTAATTAGCCAGCACCCAGTGACCTGCTGCTGCTGATGTGTGTGTGTGTGTGTGTGTGTGTGTGTGTGTGTGTGTGTGTGTGTGTGTGTGTGTGTATATCCTGGTATGTTTGAGGGGGGTGGGGGTGGGGTGAGCAGTGAGGAGATGAGATCCAGTTCTGTCAGAGCACCATGGAAAGACAGGATAGCCAGCCAAGGGCTTTTTAAAGCAACTCCCTTTTGTGTCCCTGTATGTGAAGTCCAGACCACAATGTTAGGCCTTTGCCCGCGTTAATTAGAGTGTGTGCATTGTTGAACTCTTTGCTGACATGGTGGTGCTGTCTTTTGACAAGCTCCTTTTGCCCATAAATGGAGTTCGAAATGAAAAGGCATCTACTAATTATCTCTGAGCGCTCAAAGATGGGTTGTGTAATTACACAGCTGTTGTACAATAGCATTTTGAGCTAGTGAAGGAGAATTGGATCGGTTGGAAAGACAAAGCGGCAACATGACGGGGAATACCCACGACAAGCAGCAGCCCAGTGATGCACGTTTGAACACTGATTCGCGAAAGATACAAACAAAAGGACAAAAAAGGGAAATACACAAAAAAAATTGAGTTGCATCATAAGAACGCTCTCTTTCTCTCTCTGTGTGTGTGTGTGTGTGTGTGTGTGTGTGTGTGTGTGTGTTCTGTTTCCAGGAGGGCTTCACACCACTGCTGTTGTCAGCCAGGCATGCTCATGCAGATGTGTGCGGCACCCTGGTGGAGTGGGGGTCGGAGGTCAACGCTCGCGACAAGAATGGCAGGTAGGATCTCAGCTGCCACCTAGGAGTTTGAAATACGTGCCAGCCTTGACTTTTTAATGTTTTTTTTTTTTTTTACATTTTGGTTATTTGTCGTTGTTTTACAGATGTCCCAGTGCCGATAATATCATTTACATACTTTACATACAAAAGATTGAACCCCAATTACTTACTAACATCAGACTAACGGCCACAACAGGCTCACAAACAGACTACAGCAAAAGACCTCCACATGAGTTATCCTACCCTGAACTTCATTAGCCATCCTCCCCTGATACCTAGAGCTTTGCACTGGCTTTGATGTTTGATGCTCGGCCCAGTGAAGCCCCTATCCGTGTCTCCATCACGCTGCGGCCTGTCTGACTCCGGCCTCCCCTCTCCTCCCCCTCAGGACTGCGGTGATGCTGGCCAGTGAGAGCAGCTGCGTGGCGGCCGTTCAGGTCCTGGTCCAGCGCGGAGCTGACCTCCGGGTCACCGACTCCCTGGGCCACAACGTGCTGCACTACGCCAAGCTCTCTGGCAGCGCCGAGGTCTGGAACGTCCTCAACTCCGCTCTTCAGAGGCTGCAAGCCGACCCAGGTACGGAGCGGTTGGTCCCACTCACCAGCAGCCTTCCCAAAGTGGAATATTCCGGAAATATTCATGTTGGATATTGACAATGTACTGAATTGATGTAAAGTTTATGCAATATTGTCTGCACCAAACATACGTTTTCCTTCTGACTAAAAGGTGTTTTATTATTCAATCCTCTCCTGATACACGTTCCATTTTTTCCACCTAGTGGTGGAAAATGATATAACATCTATGCAGCCTATTGCTTCCTCCTCAGCCAAACATTGCCACCTTCTGGTGACTAGGTCTCACTTCAAAGGCTTCTGTTTTGCTAAGTGCAAAGATAAAAAAGTTCCGTATGCAATTGAGATGAAAACAAACATATGTCCCCTCTCATCCTTGCAGAGAAGAAGACTCCTCCGAAGACTCCACAGGTAGGCATTTGCCTCGTTCATTTTCTTTTTTTAAGTGGCCATTCAGCCATTCAGGTTATCAAGACTCTGCTGCTCGGCCTTGAGAAAGATGCAACAGCATTGCAACAGCGCTTGTAGGTTCTAGTGTGTGTGTGTGTGTTCTCAGCCAATGACCAATCTCCAATCTCTGTCTGTGCCTGAGCATCCAGTAGCACTGGAGCCAGAAGTGTTTGCAGTAGAAACATGCCTGAGATCTCCTTTTCTTCTCCGTGAGACTCGTGACACTCACGAGACTCACGCGACGCACTCTGAGCCACACATGCATGAGCATGTGATAACCACATTAGAGACCACAGGATGCTCTTTAGAAGCACTGTCTGCTCTCTGCACTGATCAACCCCTTCAGGTTGGTTTTCCCACCTCTTTCACTAACCATACTAAAGAGCACACCTCTGTCTCTTATCTCTCTCCACTTGCTCTCTCTCTATCCCTTTGCTCTTTCTCTCCCCTTTCCCCCCCCCTTCTCCCTCTCTCCCTCACTCCCCTTCAGCATGATCAAGCTGCTAGGGTAAATGACGACAGAAGCGCAACCCCTAAAAAACGAAAAGCACCTCCTCCTCCTCCCATTAGTCCGACGCAGGTAAAGACCACCTACCCGTCTGCTCGTGCGTCTCCTTGTGTCTGGGTATCTGTTTGTCTGATGTCTGTGTGGTTCATCTTCAAAGTTTCCTTTGCTCATCCCTGCATCAACTCTCGTTTGGAGTTGAGATCGCAGATGATGTAATGTTTTGAAATATATATATATACTTTTTTTTTTTTTTTTTTTTTTTTTGCAAGATTTCAAGAAGCTGTTATTTTTCTGTTGCTGTGTTTAAATCAACAAGATGGAGTTTTGTATTCTGTGCCTTGTTCACCTCGTCTTTCTGTTGCTTCAAAGTCTTTGACTCTTGAGAGCTTTCAGAGAGTCCCAGTCTTTTTTTTGTTTTGACTGTCAAGGCCAGTGCCCGGCGTACGTAGGCCTTTGTTTGTGTGTTTGTGATTATCTAAACCATCCCAGGTATTTCCCTTCTCCTGTGCCTCAGTTTAAGTGTGTGTCTGTGTGTGTGTGTGTGTGTGTGTGTGTGTGTGTGTGTGTGTTTAAATACTCTTGACTCACGCGTTCACAAAATAACTCTTCTGGCTCTCAG